>NW_012130124.1:418006-424577 GCF_000143395.1 Atta cephalotes | reverse complement strand
TTTCCGGATAACCCAATATAATGTGATATGTAACAAATGTAATATAATATATAATATTTTTATTTACATATATAAACGCCATGCGTAGCTTCGCTACAATTTCCAAAACAGTTTCGTTTTGTATAAAATTATATACGTATGAAATATTTTATATATTAAAAACAATATTAAGAACAATATTAAAATGATAATTATTTAGAATAGCACCTAAAATCTTAATGAAAATACATTTATCTGATGCGTTTTCACTTAAAATGAAAGAATGCGGTTAGCAAAAAAATGCGGCAGTCGGCCTCGTGAACCAAGATATTAAGCGTTAAAATTCAAGATTTTAAAGGTTAAGGTCTGTCATTTCGAGTGAATGTCATACTCGCTGCAGCGTATACGTAAGATTTGTTCTTTTCAAAGAAATAATGCAATAAAATAGAGTGAGACACATTACAGTCATTGCTATCTCATTCTAACTTATTGTACTAATGTACTCCAGTTCAGAACTTAAAAAAAGAACAGATCCGTACTTTAGTTTGATGTGTATGTGCGATGTGACTGTATTATTTTTCGAAATTTAAAATAAGTGAAGCACTAGTATTGTTGTGTAGTCACATATTAACAATGCATTTTTGCGAGTTTATTCAATTAATTGGTGATAGAAATAAATTAATTTTTACTTCAACATGTGTGTGTTACTTTCAACTATTAATTGCGAAAAGTGAAATCAATTACATATTAACAAGGAAACATTATTTTTTCAATGATGAAAAAGATATATTTTAACAAGTGGATCAAAGAAGAAACGAGTTCACAAAGAATGTTATTTCGTGAAAAGTGCAAAAATCGGGACTTGGTTAAGTTAGCAATTTAAGCGTTGAAAAATTCTATAAAATTGTAGCATTTTTCCTAATGTTATGTCCTCCTCGACAAGAAGAGGAACTCGGCGTTTCTTCCGTTACGGTTGTAGATTGGTTTAGCTTTTGTCGCGAGGTAATATAATTTAATATTGTACATTAATAATACATATTTAATATTATTAATGAGAATTTTATACATCAACAGGTCTGTACTGGGTCGACAAACAAACCAATATACTTAGAAATCCAGAACGAATTGTTGAATTAGACGAACCAAAAATTGGCCACCGTAAATACAACGATTGAAAAGTAATTGAATATTTGGAGGAGCGAGAGTCGAAGAAAATTTTTATTGTACCGGTAGAGGATCGATCTGAAGAAACTTTCCTGGCATGTATCAAATAATGGATCATGCCAGAAACAACAATTATTTCGGATTGTTGGAAGTCCTATAATTGTTTAAACAATGAGGACTTCCAACATTTAACAGTGAATCATACTTACAATTTCATCAATCCAGATACAGTAAAAGAAAAAAACAAAGATTTTTACGATTTATTCTAATTCAACATATTATAATGAAGTATACATTATAATAAAGTATTAAAATATTTTTTATTTACAGGCGCCCATACACAGAATATTGAACGTGTTTGGAGAGAAGTTCGCGCAAATATCCCAAGATATGAAACGCGAGAGTCTCATCTCGAGGAATATTTGTGCGAATTTCTATTTAAACGCGCTCATACTAAAAGCGAAAGGATAGAAAATTTCTTTGACGTAGTCGCCGAGTTGTATCCTCCATTATCTGTAAAGGGAAAAATATAACTAGGAAATGCTACGATCATATATTATACATTTTAATGAAAACTTATATAGTTATGACTAAATTAAGTATCTATTTTATACTTCTTTCTATTTAATACTTCTAGAAATTACTTATAAACATCGTTTAAAATCTTATTTGCTTCTTATTATTTAAAAATATCTTTTTCAGTATTTGATAATATTGTTTTTATAATTTAATTAATTACCACACTTTTCAATTATATTTGAGTAATATACCACATAATACACAGAAAATATAGATAAGTTTAATATTTAAAGAATATATAATGTTATATTTACATATTTATATATATATATTATACGTTGTTTAATAAATATATTTATACATTTTTCATAAATATAAATAAATATTCATCTAAAAACAAGTCTGCGCTGTGTCTAACATCAATTTCTAAAAATATTCTTTACTTTAATTACACAAATTCTCTGCTTTACAAACACAAATTTATTACTTTATAAACACAAATTTACTGCTTTAGAAATAACAATTCACTACTTCAAAAACAATTCACTGCTTTAAAAGCAATTCATTGCTTCAAAAACAACAATACACTATTTTAAACATACAAATTTTTTGCATTAATAGTGAATTTGTATTTTTAAAGTAGTGAATTGTTGTTTTTGAAGCAGTAAATTGTTCTTTAAGCAGTGAATTATTTTTAAAGTAATGAATTGTCGTTTTTAAAGTAGTGAATTGTTGTTTTTAAAATAGTGCTTTTGTGTTTTTAAAGCATAGAATAGAACTTATTATTTAAAATATATCATACACCTCTGATTTTTCTTATGGATTAAAATTAAACATTTCTTTGAAATACACATTAAAGCTATAAACACGACTTTGTCGTTGTTGTTGTCCAAATTCCTATAAATTTTACAAAATATTTACAAACATTTCATTACGTAATTAAACATTTAATTCGTTAATTAAATTAATGATATTATGATTTAAACCTGTAGTGAATTGCGCGTTTCTGATCTTTTATATACGCTTTTTTTAATGTAAGGGATAAGATGTCGTGTAAAAAATCTTCCGATATTGCATTTACAAAAGAGATATTTACGAGGATCATTCGTTTGTGATGGGTTAAGTTGCGATTTCAGAACAATTTTCGGATAAACTTTGGCCACAATTTTACATGTCCAACTACATCTTAGACAGCAAGTCAAGAATTTTCATTCAGTTGCTCTACTGAATATGCCATTTTACTTATTAAATCAGTCTACAGCAGAAAAATATGTATTCCAGAACAACAATTGCTTATTGATCATTTAGTGAGTTTTTTCGTTTGATTAACATACTCCATTAAATCCTAAAAATATAGACCAATCAGATGAAAGTGTTCCAAACTACACTATCTCACCCTGACTTATTATTTATTAACTATTCAGTTACACCTAATTAACTTTCAGAATTCTTCGAAAAAGAACAGATTACGTATGCGTAGCGTTACAACAAGTGTGAATGACAGATATCTTAATCTCTAAAATCTCGAACTTGAACGCTTAATATCTCAATTCACCGATCGCCGCATTTTTTTTTGCCAGATTCTTTCATTTTGAGTGAAAACGCGTCGGATAAGTATTTTCATTAAGATTTTAGGTGGGATATGCTATTCTAAATAATTACCAAAACAATATTAATAATAACAATATTAAAAACAATATTAATAATATTAAAAACATAAAATGTTTATATTTTTGCTTTGATCGCCTGACAATGTCAATATCTTAATCGCGAAAATAATGATGCTTTTTTAAAAATTTTAAAGGTCTTTTCTTCTGCTGAAGACGGCAGATTATGTATATGGAGAAAGGCACAAGACTTTAGCCATAGTATGTAGTGCAAGAGTATCACAGTGATAGAATCTCGTGTAGTTTTTGGGGAAGCATGAGTGTTGCAGGTGTGATATAGAATACTTCATACGGTATATAATTTTATGCAAAACGAAATTGTTGCAAACTGTAGCGAAGCTATGCATGGCATTTATTTATGTAAATAAAAATATTGTGTGTTATATTACATTTATTGTATATTATATATCACATTATATTATATGAAATTGATTCGTATTTTAAATATATCTGTCCATTCATCTGTATCTACAATGTTTTTTCTGAAACATGTAATAATATGTATAAATTATATAAATATTTATTCAGCAATAAGATAAATCTACGTCGACTTATGATTTACTCCCCTAAACATCAATTTAAATCTACTAATTTCATTCTTAACCTGGTGCCCTGAAATACTTTATGATTAGACATCTGGGATTATCTTTCTGTGCATGTTCTCCAATAAACCACTTCTCATCACAAACACTGCGTTCTTAACTATCCTTCGCTTATATTTTATTACCTATGTAAGAAAAACGGACCACAAAGTATATTTTCTTATTGGCAAGTATAAAAGCAATTATATTTCTTCAAAACTGCAACTTATTTGATATATTAAAGGCTTCGATTTCCGACTTCTTTCAATTAAGGAATTTGGAATATTTCAGAAATTTCATTGATAGTAGCATAACAAGGCGGGTTCTAACCCGTGGGGCTAGAGGGGAACGCGGGGCGCGGGAGAGTATTGGCGGGGAAGGAGGAAGAGGGTGCTAGAAGTCTCCGGCACTATCGGTGTTTATAATGATACGTGAGTCCACTATGTTATATCACTGGGGATCGTCACATCCTGCCGCTACCCCGCTGCCGCTACCCCGCCGCCGACGCCGCCGCCGCGTTCACTCCAAAATGCGTTTTCGGGCCGCCGCCATCGCGATCGCCGCCCCCACTGCCTTCTGCAGATAAAAAATAATATAAATATATAAATATAAAATATAAATATAAATATAAGTATTACTTTTTTTTTAATTTTATTCATATTTTCTTAAGTTTCATAAAATTTTATGAAACTTACAATTCCAATCTTCCGGCTCCAGGTTCGTACGATCGGAGGCCGAAAAGTTCGGAGTATAAGTCTTCATCCAACCAAGAATCTCGTTCCTCCCGATCCCGCCTCTCTGCACGTATCATTTGGCTGTTATATATATTCATAAAGCCTTTGATTCTGATGTGGCTACGAAAAAAGTGTGTCTGGAAAAAAGTATAACAAAGTAAATTAAAAAAAAAGATAATTAGAAAATATTCTATAATTTATATTTTTAAAATTTAAACAGAATTTACCAAAGGGATTATCAGGATCCCCATTTCATTCAGCAACTGTAGTCGTACAATCCTTTGTCGATTATAATGTACTGGAAAAAGAAAAATAAAAAAGCGTTATAAACATAAAGCAGCAAAAAAAAATACAAATAATACAAATAAAATACAAATAAAAAAAAATACAAAGAAAGAAAAAATTACTTACCCTCTCAACGGGATACTCATAGTGGATCTCTAGAAGTTCTCTGAGGTTGCTCATTATTGCGTGAGAGTGACACTCTTTTAAAAAAAAACCCACACTAATGTCTATAATTGTCACTAAGTTTCACTATCACCCCAGTCACTTAATATAACTTTAAGCGGCAAAATATTTTTTGCACACTGAGAAAAATGATAATGCAATAACATCCGATCGCGCGCGGACAAAGCAAGACAAACTTCTTTGTGTGAATGGTTGAGTCTAACACAGAGTCGATACGGCCAGAATCGAAAAATGTCGCTTATGCAGTGAGTAACAAAAAACAATATGTAGAAAAAGAGTAACATAAACTCAATTGCACGTTTGAAGCCGGATCACATTTTCCAAAAATGATAATGCAATAACAGCTGATTGCGCGCGGACAATGCAAGACAATGACTGACGCTGAGATTCAACCTTCGCCGCAGCGAGCCTGTCTAGGATTATCTTTAGGCAATAGTTGTATATAAAACAATTCAGATCACAAGTACCGTCACGAGAAAAGTATCGCTTATATCGTTGCAGCACTCTTTACAAGAGCTTAATATATAATAGCCGCGATTATTTGCGCCGTCGAAAATTCACGCTGCATTATTTTCACACCTATAATTCCTTTTTTTTTTCTTACGTGGAAAATATACATACGTTCATACATATTAGGTGTACAACTTTGCTTCCGCCGTTTTCCTATAGATGGCTTTAGCGGTACGTGGTGGTCGAAATAAATAGATCATAGACGTCATACAATAAACTTGGGCATCTGTCAACATAATCTCATAGAAACATTAGTCGATTTGTGTCTGCATCATAAAGTTATTCTCGATTGAAAATGTCAGTTTACGAGCCAAATTCTCGTCATTTGTGGGAGATTTTAATTTTTTGCTTCAATATGAAGAAATCTGCGGCTGAGGCTCATCGAATGCTCTCAAATACTTATGGTAAGGCCGCTATTAGCGAAAGAACGTGTCGTGAGTGGTTTCAACGCTTCAAGAACGGTGATTTTGACATCCAAGGTCATGCTCTGTATTTGGTGGGACCAGCTCGGCGTAGTGTATTATGAACTGTTAAAACCGACTGAAACAATCACAGGCGATCGCTATCGAACGCAATTGATGCGTTTGAGCCGAGTATTGAAAGACAAATACAACCCGGCCGCAATACAACGAGAGACACGATAAAGTGATTTTGCAGCATGACAATTCTCGACCCCATGTTGCGAAAGTGGTCAAGACATACTTGGAAACGTTGAAATGGGAAGTCCTACCCCATCCGCCGTATTCTCCAGACGTTGCTCCCTCTGACTATCACTTGTTTCGATCAACGGCCTGGCTGACCAGCACTTCCGGTCTTATGAAGAAGTAAAAAATTGGATCGATTCGTGGATAGCCTCAAAAGATGACCAGTTTTTTCAACGCGGGATTCGTATCCGAAAGATGGGAGAAAGTAGTGGCCAGCGATGGACAATACTTTGTCACTACAATCA
>NW_012130124.1:404136-417209 GCF_000143395.1 Atta cephalotes | reverse complement strand
GCGGCGGAAGCAAAGTTCTAGTTAATTTTGAAAAAGAGTGAAACATGTTATTTCACTTCTTGAAAAAGAATGACAATATTTAATTCGTTTAAAAAAATTTATCTCAGTGATAAATGTTATTGTATAAGTTTAGTTCCCTCACATCCAATTTCGATCAAACTCATTTGACGTGTTTTTTTTTATGAAATGAACGAACAAAAGAAACTTCGCAAATCGAAATATTAATCGTTAAAGTTCGTTAACTTAGGTAATCATTCGATGGAGTGTCGAGGTATAGGATGAATGGATGGGTGAAATAAAGAAAGTATAGTACATACTAGTAATACAGTAGTACATAGTAGTAATGGGAACGAAACAATTTTTTATTCACATGTTATTACATCATTTCTTTTTTTGTACGTATTAAAAGCTAAAGCCAATAGTTCGCACTCGACGAGCTGATATCCATTGAAAATGTCGCTATCACATATAGCGTTCTTAGACGCGATGTTGGAGAATCACGTATATTTAGCCGTATCGACCGTATCGACGAGTCGGGCTAATCGCTCGAACGTTACGTCGATACATCCGTCAAATTCAAACATACGTCGTAGCGTCGTTTCCGTCATCGTAATGCGTACGGATGAAGAATCGAGACGTACGAGTGTAACATCATTCAGCGTGCAAACGTTAACGATTAGCGATCCAATGCTTATAAAATTATCTTTATATTCGTTTCGTAGCATCTTGTAAATATTCCATTGCTGCTCGTAAAGGCCCTTCCACGTTTCGAGATAGCGACAGTTCGTATCCTCGATGATCTCTCAGGGCGATCTCCACATAACTCGGTGGACCAACGTTGATTCCAATTTCCAAATATTTGTAGCCCGTAGCCGTCAGATCATAACGTCTGTTCAATAAACGCACCGCACGATGCTCCATGTTGTGTACATAATGTTAAACAACGTTTTCTTTTGTATATAGAATGTTGAAACTTACATGTTTCTGCAGTCCTTCTTCGTTTCGTATAATGCTGTCTTTAGCGAAGTATATTTTTCAACCGTTCGTACAAGCGAATATCGCAAGACTGATTGCATCCGCGTAAATTGCGATGTATATGATAAAACTTCTAGAATAGAAGAGGGAGTAATCCTCCCCTCTTTCAAAGAAGAAGTCGTAAAGGTGAGACTCGGCTCGAGATACTCGTATCCATAGTAGCCCTTGCAGAAACACGCGCACAGAATTGCACATCAATTTTTATCAAAATCCAGATTCAAGTCAATATACGGATAACATTCCGAATTCAGATAGAGTTTCGCATTGGTTAATTTGCAATCGTCGAATCGACTTATATCTTCAGACGTGACGTTTTTTCGACCCGTTTGCATAGCGAAAATGACATAGCGCGGCTTCTCGAGCTGAGTAGCCGTCTTGGTCCACGAATGTTTGGTTGTGCTCTGCAAGAGCGGAAACTCGTACAGATCCCACGAGTGAAAAGCCATGCTCAGATATCGTCCGCTTTCCAAAGCGCGTAGTATCGATAACTTATTTATCTCGCTCAATAACACGGCATTCGCCACTGTACTTTGAATAATTCGAGCGTTGATTCTGTCGCCGGATCTCCCATTAGACAATTGTTGTCGTTGCGCGCTCGTATTAAAATCGTATTAAAATGAGTGTTATCGAACTGTGACATCACTGGCCTTGTAAAGAATGCGTTATCTCTCTGCGTACGCTTCGTTCCGTTCAGCACGAGCATCTCACGCTCGCGTTATCACTGTCGCCGTAGTATGTGCAATCTAACGGTGATCTCTTTTCCTCGAAAATCGATCAATCGTTCGTTCTGGTCCACGATGCGTATTGTTAGATCCGTAATATTCCGTGCGATGATCGGCAGGTAAATGATCTGCGCCAGTCTCTCCGATATCTTATATTCTGGAGGCACGGCGAAAATTCGTGTATCTTGTGCATACTTTTGCTGTACGCGCCCGCGGTCACGTTACACTCTACGCGGATAACGTTTACATTCATTATGTTGATTGACACGTCCGATTCGTGTCACCTTCGCGGCATACGCTTCGATGAGAATCCCAGCAGCGATCCAATGCTGTTGGGCTTGCCAAAGTTTATTCTGTATGCACATCTAATCTCGCATTTCATCGTATTATAGTTTGCGCGGAGCGTAATCGGATATTCTCCACCTTCACTATTATCGTCATCAGTGTCATTGATGTTGTTGTTGTTGATGTTGTCATTATGAATTACGTCAACGGTTTCAAACGCATCGCAATGTGGACGTTTCCGTAAAATCGCGAGTTTCAAAAATTCATTTATGTCTCGCACTTCATATGAACCTTCGGGAATTGTAATTTCCGCGTCGTCTTTGGTAAAATAAAATTTGTTGTTCGATTCATTCACATTCGGTATCGTGTGATAAGTCTCAAAAATCCCAGACTGAGCTCGTAATCTCCATCACTCAAATCTATGGCGGGAAAGTAATTCGCCGCAAGGACGGTGCTCTTCCCGCTCAGCGTAAGCGTCAACGACATGATGGAAAAAGCGTGCGACTAATACTAAGATTTCACAGCATCTCGTCCAGCTTTTTAAATTCACGCGCGTCTACCGTTTGTAGAAACTGTAGGCACATCTGTCCACAGAAGCTTTGATCGTCTGATTGGACGTGCGATTATACTCTATCGTCATAGCATCGTTCCTGAAATATCGCACCAGTTCCTTGAGCGGTCGAAGATTATCGAAATTGTCAAAGTACACAATGCGGTTGTTTCTCTTCGCGTATGTCAATGAGAAGGGCCCTGTCGCATTTGTCCAGATTCACGATAATTCGACAAGCAGGATGCGGTGAGAGAACTTTTCGATGGGCCGCCATCGAACGTTGACTGCTTCTATCTCTGTCAAACGTACGCGAGGATACCTAAACATCTAATACCTGACAATGCGAACCTATTGATCCTGTTCAAACAAGATTGTACCAACTTGAAACACGTTTACAACGATCATGTGAATACCGATATGTCGTACGATGAAGTTTATTTGTTGTGTCGCGACTGTTGGCAAAAAAGATATGGATTTTTAGTAATAGACAAGGACAGTACGTTTAAAGATACAGAAAGGGATTTAACGAGTTCGTGATACTGTAACGTAACTAGTCGTTGTCGATACTTCGCCAGAGAAACATGAACATGGCTGATGTGCGCGCGCGTGAAAAAATTGTGAGGGAGATCGAGAAGATCGAGCGAGTCGATCCGCAAGAAACATCGCGCTCTAAAGACCGGTAGAATCGAGGAGGACATGGCATTGGACAGGCATTTTAAACCTATTATCACACCTCTGCAGCATATTGTTGACAGTCCCGTGCGCGCGATAAAGAGACAGTTGCGCGACGATAACGCAGCATCTGCCTCTAAGCATGAGAGAAAAGAGGATGAGGAGGAGGAGGAGGAGGAGAAGGGAGAGAAAGCAAGCAAGAAGTTCGAGCGTTCCGCGACCCCGCGTAAATCCGATGATCGATCGCTCGTGTACAGCCGATAACCTCCACACCGCGTAGCAAAATCGTACCGACGATTGAGTCGAATGTTTTCGAAACGACGGAAGATTCGCTAGCGACGAAGGTTCAAAATCAGTTGCAAACGTCGGTAGGTTGAGAGGCATTACGAGCCGGCTTAGGCCCGCTGGGTCAAAAGTATGTCGAGACTATCCTGAGGGGAACGCGATAAACAGAAGAGCGATGTAGATTATGTGTACGACGTTTACCTACACAAGGATGGATTGATGTTTGGCAATAAACGTTTCGATGTGGATGATGCGGACAACATAATTATCTATGGTGTACGGTACACCTGATCTTTATGAGTTGATTTTTAAGAGAATTCCCGATGATTTCCTTTATACGGAAGATGATATGAACAAGTACAAGAGCATGTTGCTGGCAACGAACGCGCACACAAGCATCAATCGCCGATTATTAAGCAATAGGGGATATGAGTACAAATACGTAATCGCGCTGTTAATGTCGATCACACCCAAGAAACAGAAGAAGAAATCTGGAAAGGGATTACCTCATGCAATAATATTGAATGACAACGCGATTGATTACGTGCATTGGGATGATCCCAACGAACTGGTGGATCGTCTACGATTGCTCGACGCTTCGCACCGAGCAGGCAACAATACTCACGACAACGAGATGTTATCGATCATCGAGGAACTTCGCGAAGCTGGTTTTATTATAAATTAAATCGCGTATAGACGAAACGAGTCAGTCGAGTGGTGTCAATGAGAAAAAAGAAATTCTTTTGCTCTGTGTATTAGGCGTTGAATCATGAAAAAGAGATGCAGCGAAAAGAGAAAAATTAGCTCCGAGAGACGTCATCGAGGAATTGCATGCTCCGGCGAGAAGAAATTTTCTGCGAAGGCGCGTCATAATTCGAAGATACGACGATCTGTGGCAGACTGATATCATCGAGATGCGTCCGTACTCAGGCTTCAACAGAGGTCATCACTACATACTCGTCATCGATGTGTTGAGCAAGTACGCGTGGGCCGTACCGCTCAAGAGCAAGGATGGAAGCAAGACTGCTAATGTTATCGCTGAGATAATTCGAGCGAGTGGAAGATGCCCGAAAAATTTACAAATGGATATGGGGAAGGAATTTTACAACGCCGATGTACAGAAAATCTTGAAAAAACACGACGTTAATCACTATTCCACGTATTCAACGTTGAAAACGTCAATAGTCGAGCGGTTCAATCGCACGCTCAAAAACGACATGTGGAAGATGTTTACACTCAATGGCAATTATAAGTGGATCAACGAGCTACCGCGTCTCGTGTCAGATTACAAGCATCGGATGCTATCGGCACGCGACCTGCTGACGTAACTCCCGCGATTGCCGAAAGATTCTTGGACACGTTGTACAGCACGATAAAGATTGCTGGTCCGTCAAAATTTAAAGTGGGCGATTCGGTACGCGTAAGCAAGTACAAGACGATTTTTAAGAAGGGTTACACACTAAATTGGACCACTGAGGTATTTACAATCGTTAAGATAGCATACTAATCTTATAACCTATCTACTCGAGGATTATCATGGAAAATCCGTCGCTGGAGCGTTTTACAAGCATGAGTTGCATCGCGCTACTCATCCGGACGTGTATCTCGTGAAGAAAGTACTGCGCAAGAAAGGAGATAAGATGTACATCAAATGCTGGGATTCGATGGATCGCACAATTCATGGATACACAAAAACAATGTCATTTGATAAAATTTTGATTCGTGTTTTTTTATTTCTACATATAAAAATATATCAATATAAATATAAATATAAACATATTTTTTTATTATCCTTTCTATCTTCATTTTGGAATATACAGATATAAATGTACGATACATGAAATGAAAAAATAATAGTAATATATAATAAATGGTACTATATAAAATATAATAATAATACTTATGTAAAAAAAAACATGCATTACGTGTATATTAAAATAATAGTGATATGCATAATAGTAATATGCATAAATGATAAAAAGAAATATGGGATACATAAAATGTAAAATTGAAATACTAGTAGTATATAAAAACATATGATATGTCAAAAACATATGATATGTATTATATGAAAGTATAATAATTGTAATATTAATAATAAATGCTATTACATAAAAACATGTTAATAATACTTGTATAAATGTGAAAAAAGTGTAAATTACAATAAGTAATACACAATAGTAACATATATTATACAAAGGTATACGCCAATGCCTCCACGGTAACGTTTGCGTCCGATACGACGTATCGTTTGTCATCGTATGGACTCAGAGCGATTTTCGGATATCGTGTACACCTCGTGTAATTTAGATTGTATACACGATTGATGGCGAGTCATTTCGATCTCTTCCTTCAAACATCGCGTGTAATCATCGAACGTTATCGTTCGCGCTACGATTCTTTTATTCTTTATACCTTTCATTTTTTTAATGTCCTTGCCGTCCACTCTCACCGCGTACATCTTCGCTCTCAGTCCAACGAATTCGGTCATTATCGCACCATTATTTTCATCTTTCATCAGGCCGGGTACTCTTTTGTTCGCGAGAGACATACCGTACACGTTGTCTGCCGGATAATTGCTCGAATCTAGCGATATCGCGTTTCATATTCTTGTAAACATCGTCGCATTCTATATGATAAATGAGACTGTCCGTGTTGGTGTACATGATCTTGCATTTATCGCGATACATCGGTGACATGTACTCATGGTGAAATTCGTGCAAGCAGACTTTCAATATGTCGAGTATGTACATACCCACGTAAATCGGCTTGTTGAACTTTACCTCAAGTTTACGCATTTCGACGGCGATCAAATTTTCCGCAAAGACACTGCGGCTGTGAAAATTCGGTTTCGCAATTATTGCCTTCGCGCCGTACCGTTCGTCCCATTTTGTTATTAATTTTTCTCCATGGTCTTACTGAATACCGAGTTCATTATTTTATACAAATTTGTTCGAAATCGTTGTTTGCGCGCGTTCTAAATTGTGTATTGAGTTCAATGTAATCGCGGAGCCATGGAGATTGAGCGAATTGTAGTACCCGGTGGATCTTTGTTACGCAGACCGTGACGAGTACATTGCTGCAGGTTGCGATAATGGATGACGTAACGTTGCTTATACAACGTTTAGAAGTTTATCTTCACGCTTGCCGGGTGGTTTATCGCGCGTTGGGCAGAAAGATAGGTCAGTGTCGATCATGTAGATGCTACGGATATTCGAGGTCGAACTCGAGAATATAACCGGTGGATGAATCCGGAGCGATCGCGCTCACATCAAAGTTCGCAGCGTCTTCGATCCATTGAAATTCGGCGTATGGCAAAAGTTGACACATCCGTACAAATTATTCACATCGTAGTACATGAAGTATGACGATGGTTTTGATGATCGAACGAATGCATGTACTTGTTATTAGCCTGTGCGTATTTGCTGGAACATTGACTGAGATCGCCGCGTATACCGCGCTCGATGAACATGATCATATCAATGTCGGTGAGCAACTCGAATCTTATATGTGTATGTTTCAGCATGGCGTCCCACGTGAAACCTAGCAATGTATAATAATGCGCGGGATCGAGATAGTAACTCGCGATGCAACTATTGCAGAAATTTTCGAAAATGACGGCTAATAACAAGACATCAGTTTTCAAATACAAATCACTGTACTCACCGAGCGTTCGGATAGAGAATCGCTGCCATATGTTCACAGCGTGAGCGTAATCGCTCTCGGATACGGTATCGCCTGTCAACGAACTGAAAAATAATTCGCGCGGTGGTAAGCGCGTGTCCTGCAATTTTTCGACGCAGTCAATGTATTCGTACGGAAAGACATCTTTTCGTGTGAGAAGATCGAAATTCTCCGCGCTGAGCTTGCAAAATTCGGAACGTACAATTTTTAATTTATCTTTGTCGAGATACGACGCCAATTTATCGAGGCTTACATTTAGAAATTTGAAAGAATCTTAATTTTATACCATTTTTCTGAAAATTCTTTTCAGTTTTGTCTTTGGTGCTATCGACATGTTTGGTGAATGAAATTTTTCCTTCGTTATCGGTAGTACATCTACATGTCCATCGTATGCAGTAGCAATTTCTTTAATTATAAAATGAGCATCATAGCCTGATAAATTGTGAAATACGATCGGAATATAGAATGAATTTTTATAATTTATGTTACAATTCGAATGCGCTGGACCGCGGTATCTACCGGTGAGATGACAATGATCGCGTATCGTCCGGCGCGAACGGTTTCTCGCAAATGATGTGACAACGCGTCGCGCTACAGTATGCCTCCCATTGCTGTTTAGACAACATTTCCATGAGCACGTTGGCGGATACGATATTTTTCACGCGATGTGCCAAATCGATGAGTTGTTGCGCGAACCAGATTATACAGTCTTCATCGCGACGGAAGTAATACGACGATAATGTGTCGTCATACGCGCATTGTACGTAATAGCCTATGCTAAACGCTTCATGCCGCTGATACGCGTACGACGACGCGTCTTTCTTGTCAGATTCTGTCTTACATAGGATGCATTCCAGGTCGGCGATGAACGGTCCTCGTTCCCGGTTGCTGTAGTTGTCAAATTCACTTATCGTCCTCGCTCGGCAGTCGGATAGCGCAATCGTTGATCTTCTGGCAGTCCACTTCGTGCAATTGCAATTTTTCGCACGAACTGAAGTAATGGAGACACCTGTAAATAATAGAGAAATCATTTTTCATTATTTCTTTTTTTACTGTTTTTTTTTATTGGCTTTTCTTATTATACTTACCGATCGCAGAAAAATTTTTTGTTTTTTTTTCCCACTAATCTGCGAGCTCACGAGACGCGAGATAGATTTTTATCCACGCAAAGTGGCCAAAGTTGTGTGAATCTTATAGATACAGGAGAGGAATGACTTGTTTATTCTCGATGCTGCACACGTTGATCGACACCGCGTTCAACCATTCAAATTTAGAAATGTCTTTTAAAGTCATTGGAAACTCAATGTTTGTGAGATTCAATATTTTCATATAATGTGGATAGGACGATTCCCGCTTCGTATACTTTTCAATTTGATACAGAGCGACCACCGACCACTCGAAGCACGCATTATCCGTCGTACGAACACTGATTATCGCTCGTTTCGTCGCTATTTCTCGTGGCATCGATTCGATGTGACATCCCGCGTGCAGGGGATTTAGTTTGTTCACATTGATAATCAAATTCAATATACGTGACAATGCCTACCCGCTGTCGCGTTCCTGGAACTCTTCGAGCGATGCTAGGATAGGCTCGATGACGTGCTGCTCGTACCACACGCGCAAATCGGTGTATCGGTATATCTCGCTGTTCTTTGTAACTATGCTCTTATTAGCACGTTTATCCTTCGTCGCGAACTCACCGTTGAACGCGGTGTTTACTTTTACACTACCATGTCTTTCTACAGCGTCTCGCACTCATTCTAGAGCAACATTTTCAGCGTCTTCTAAAAACCGTCGCGGCTCGATGTGAT
This sequence comes from Atta cephalotes, assembly GCF_000143395.1. Lineage (NCBI taxonomy): Eukaryota > Metazoa > Arthropoda > Insecta > Hymenoptera > Formicidae > Atta > Atta cephalotes. Next base: position 408,165 of record NW_012130124.1, on the reverse strand, counting down.
TAGAGTTTATCACCGCACCTGTCAATGTACGACTCTCGAACGCGACATCGATCTCTCGCCAGACAAGAGATCGTTCGTTGCTACTCTCGTACTCGCCACCAATGTGCACGAAACATCCAATTGCGACTTTGCACCCGCGAGTCGCGCAATCCTCGCCACCACGGATTGTCTATGTCCAACAACGCGCGGACGCTTGGCACGACAAAGTTCTTCGAGCTACTCGATGCCTTCGTCGCATCGTTGCAGCCACGCAAAACACTCCACAGAGTAGCGATCTGGCTACACTGCTCCAACAGTTCGCGTTCCACTCGCTCATGATTTTCCATGTCTTTTCACAGTTTTAGATCACGTCGCACTCTTCCACGGACCACTTGCACGTGATTCGTTCACACACGTTGCAACATCGTGACATATTTAGAATATGATAACCTTCTAACATCTTTTCATTATGTTTGTTTGCGAAAGTGCACTGTTCGCACTCAAAGCATTGTTCGTCGCATCTATTGAAAAACAGTTTTAGTGCAAGATTGCAATCACGAAACTTCATCCATATATTGTCAATAATCAGTTCGACACATTTTTCATTACCCGCGGGAATTTTAATGTACATGCACCAACCTTGGCTCTTATCTGCGATTTTCTTCGCCCAATAATAATCGTCCTTTATTACATTTCTATTCCACCAATGTCTCTTTTCATACTCATCGTCCTCGTAACTGTGAGTACACTTTCTGTCGCGCGAGTAAAGACCAGTCAGAAACAGACTCTTTAATAACTATTCCATGTTTTCCATTACGTATTCCCATTACCGAATTCTCGATCGCGTAGGAATTGCACCGGCGATATTCGCACATCTGTGTCTCTTTTTTGCAGATTATCGAGAACATACAGCACATCATCTATATTATAGTCTTCCCACATATTTTCCAATACTGTTCACAATAGTTCTTTTTTAATGTGTGCAGAGTGGGCACATGCTGCACGAGAGGACCTTATAAAGGTCCTTTGCAATTCGTGCACGACTTGCTGTCTAGCCTACCGAAAGAACCAGTCTCATGCTCCCTGACATGATACATTCCTACATCGTTAATGTCAGCTATATGAATCATGCATGCTGTGCATACAGTTAAAGCACCACCCGTTGAATAATAATTGTGGATCACACAGTGTTTAATACAAGCGTACGGATTTCCGAAAGCTGTACAAATTTTTCTACGCGATCGATTTCATACTCGCTCATATCACTAGCACATCCACTATCATCGGATAGCATTTCTTCGTCAGACTCTCTTCGTCCATTATATTCTCAAAGTCTACCTTCATTTCTTCGAATACTTCGTCTCTGATATTCGCGAACTATTCTGGATCCATTTCTAATATATCGGCTACGTTAGCTATGTTCTCAACGTTTCTGATATTCTTGACTTCTACATCGTCCATTATGTTCTCAAATTCTATTTCCATTGCTTCAAATAATTTGTCTGCATTCATACCATCCATGTCCTCAACGTCTGCACGATGGTCAACCATACTTTTCGCATTATACTTATTGTATTATATACGATTCGGTAATCTTTAAAGGCGCCAACTGAGGTGCCGCGCGCTTATGATGATCCCATTATATATTCCATTTTGTGACTTCTTTGTCCCTTTATCTACCATCCCTATTGAGTCGCAGTAATGACGATGTGTCACCGATCTCTTCTTAGAAAAAAAATATCGTTATCGGTGCTTCTCTCTTAACACATCGCGACGTGTCACCGATCTTACGGTTCTTCCTAGATAAATATCTTTATCGATGCTTCTGATCTTGAAAGAAAGAACTGTGAAAACATCAATGATGTGTCACCTAGATAAAACATCTTATTCGCGTTATAATAACCGCGGTTTTGAGGGGGTCTACGGCGGCAGCGGACCGAAACGCATTTTGGGGTGAACACGGGGTCTGCGGCGGCGGGGTGGCGGCGGGGTGGCGGCAGGATGTGAGATGACAATCCCCAGTGATACGTGATGCCACAACATGGCGGCAACATTATAAACATCGATAGCGCTGGGGACTTCCCGCACCCTCCTCTTCCTTCCCCGCGCTTACTAGTACCCTCTGCGCCTTCTCCTCCGCGCCTACGAATACCCCTCACGCTCTCCTTTAGCCCCATTAGAACCCGCCTTGTTATGCTACTATTGATCAAAACTGAGGTTACGCCGCTCGGCTGTCAAAACACAATTTACTAACACTACAATATATTCATCCCTGATGCATCCCTGATGCAATATTCGGTCGTAAAAATAACTAAGAAACATAGACTTCTAAAATCAAACCCAGGCATTTGTGTAATGCACTGTAATAATATAAATAATTAAATAAATAAATATTTACATATAATTTTAATACATATAATGTCATTCTAATATACATTATACATATATGGTATGCATGCACAATACGAATAATAAATAAATATACATACAATAATAGTTAAACATATACAATAGTATTAACATAAGTAGTTGAGTAATACAATATTAATTGCTTTTACTTTTCTCATAAAATGTGTCATTTTAACGTACATTCAGGTTAGCGCCTCTTCACATATAAACAATTTACTATTTACTAGTAGTTCACTTAAAGAAAACGGGAAATCTACTAATATATTTTTATCTATAGTTAAATATTTTTATCAATGATTCATAATAATTAGTCATTCTGTGGCGCTGAAAGCATCTTTTGAAGAATGAAACACATCATTATTTACTAACGACATGTTTATTCAATGATGAGAAAACAGTCGACTGATTTTAATATCAAATCTATTATTTAATTATATGTATCAATCTCTGTCGATTAATTATTCGTTAACTGTAAAACACTCAAAGAAAGGAACATCTATTACTGATATAATACTAATACGACACGCATTCATTCGACAATAAGAAGCAGTCGACCGATTTTATTATTCAGCAAATGAAAATGGATTATAATGGATTAAAATTTTTTTAATGCGTACTTTCCGTAAAAATGAATTGAATGGATTGAAATGGATTGGATCCGAGTTGACACTAGTTTAATATTCGAAAAAAAATCATTCATGTTTGAGGGTTACAAATTTTATTCCTAAGACATTTATAATAATTATACCTGAAATTAACTATTTTAAATTGGTATTAAAAATCACACCTTAATGGAATTCGAACCTCCGGTTCGATTATGAATCTTTTATGTTACCCACTACATCACTTCTTCAATTGGTAAATATGCTATTCATTCTGTACTTTAATTACAACTAGCTAAATTGGACGCTTGCTGCGTCCAATCTAAACTAGGCATGAATTCGGCTTTGCCGAAATAAAAAATATACGAATGATATATTAGATGTACAACTTTGCTTCCGCCGTTTTTTTTCGAAATTCGAGGCTTTATTGTAAAAAACTGGTTATACATTTATGATTCAAAGTATTGTCCATCGCTGGCCACTACTTTCTCTCATCTTTCGGGTAGCGTACGAATCCCGCGTCGAAAAAACTGGTCATCTTTTGAGGCTATCCACGAATCGATTCAATTTTTTATTTCTTCATAAGACCGGAAGTGCTGGTCAGCCAGGCCGTGTGCCATTGATCGAAACAAGTGATAGTCAGAGGGAGCAACGTCTGGAGAATACGGCGGGTGGGATAGGACTTCCCATTTCAACGTTTCCAAGTATGTCTTGACCACTTTCGCAACATGGGGTCGAGAATTGTTATGCTGCAAAATCACTTTATCGTGTCTCTCGTTGTATTGCGGCCGGGTTGTATTTGTCTTTCAATACTCGGCTCAAACGCATCAATTGCGTTCGATAGCGATCGCCTGTGATTGTTTCAGTCGGTTTTAACAGTTCATAATACACTACGCCGAGCTGGTCCCACCAAATACAGAGCATGACCTTGGACGTCAAAATCACTGTTCTTGAAGCGTTGAAACCACTCATGACACGTTCTTTCACTAATAGCGGCCTCCATAAGTATTTGAGAGTATTCGATGAGCCTCAGCCGCAG
>NW_012130124.1:400747-403475 GCF_000143395.1 Atta cephalotes | reverse complement strand
GCAAAGTTGTACACCTAATATATATATGTCCAGTCAGAATAACCATAACAGAGTAGATTTCTGAGATCATTTTGAGAAAATTATAAAATTTAATTTAAATGTTGAGGCTATAATAGTTCTTGAATTATAAGTATTTAGCGAATTATATCGCCTAAAGTTCGTCAGTATAGTATGACAAAAATACTATCTATGTCTGAAAGCGTGAACTTTCGCTAACTTGAAATACTTATAATTTAAAAACTCGACTATAATCTCGATATTTAGATTATTAAGATTTTCGATATTAAGATTTTCATCTTGAAATGATCTCAGGAATCTATGCTTATTATAGTCTTAACGGAACATCCATATTTTTTAAAGAACCTATTGTTTAATAATTAAGATTTTTATAATCCTTAAGCATAATCCTTCTAAAAAAATAAGAGATAATTTATATTCAAAGTAAAATATTGCATTAACATATTGGTCAGTATGCTTACCATCCAGCAGATATATGTGATTAAGTGATTACATTTTATTAATGTAATTATTGTAATCAATTTCATAAGTGTAATTGTCCATATGTATTTGCTAAAAAAGACAATCTGACATATTGACCAATATGTTGATGTAACTCCCTGTCTAATAAGAGAATCTTTATGTATGTCGTTTATACAAAGAAATAATATTTTTATTTATGTGATATGATTCAGTCCAATTAATGATTTTTAAATTTTTCTTGCGGGAGACAGAAAAAAAGTATAAGATTGCATGTATCTTATTAAATTTTTTTGTTATTTATAATATGTAATTCTTAAGCATAGTTGTTTTAAAAGAATAAGAAATGATTTGTATTTTAAGTACAAGTACTGAGAGAATTCTTTTATATATCATTCTACACATAAAGAAATGGTATTTTGATTAAAAATATATAATTCAATTTTATTATTGATCTCTAAATTTTTCTTTGTGAGAAACATTTTATAAAAAAAAGAATTATTAATTGTAAGATATACTTTCCAAATGACAACATATCTGCATGCTGTGATAATGTTATTTATTTTTGTAAAGGAAATAATGTATCGTTAATAACTTTATACTTTTTTTATGGCAATTCATCATATCATTCTTAAGCATAGTTCTTTTGAAAGTGTGAAGAATGATTTATATTCTAAGTACATATTAATATAAACAGTAAAGTTATTCATTTACAAATTGTAATACCAATTGTAATTCAATTTTTAATTAGTCTAATAATTTCTGAATTAAAATTTAATAATATGTAATATCATTATTCTTCTTATTATTATTTTTCTTCTTGTGTATTAATTTTAAACTTTCTACAATGTTTTCCTCTTTAACCAATAGTTGAATCTTTATTTTATTGTTCTACTCTCTTGCTGAATAACATTATTTTTATTTGTACTTCGTAGTTTATTTAATATAATCTTATTATTATGTTACTTTTGTGTTGAAGAATTTCAAGGAGTAATATATAAGAGAATTTTTGTAAACGTTAAAGTTATCCTTTTCTTAATTAGTTGTTAAGAAAAAGATAACCTTAGCATTCACTGTATTTGAAACAGTATCGCAAAAATTCTCTATCATCCTTATCATAAATGTTGTTAATTACCTCTTACTATAAATAAACACGAAATCAAGAAAAAATATCTTCGACATTCATCCTCGAATCGATATCGAAACAATCTCGATTTTTAAATCAATGGTTGGTTTATATTATACATATTTCCAATATCATTTGGAGATTAATTCAAGACTTTATTTCTAACTCGAAAATTAATCGAAATTGAAATAAAAAATCCGTCAAAATCAATAGAAATTTCGAAAATTTTCGACTTTTATTTTCAACAAAACGACGTCTTTTCGAAAAATTATTTCTGACTGGGAGATTACACAGCAGTTATATTATTATAAACCACACATTACTTAGAATATATTATTCCGCGTTAATCTTGAAAGATCGTTTGACCAGGCGACGCTTCAGCACGATTGTTATTATGTGTACAACTTTGTTTCCGCCGTTTTCCTATAGATGGCTTTAGCGGTAAGTGGTGGTCGAAATAAATATATCATAGATGTCATACAATAAACTTGGGCATCAATCAACATAACCCCATAGAAACATTAATCGATTTGTCTGCATTATAAAGTTATTTTCGATTGAAAATGTCAGTTTACGAGCCAAATTCTCGTCATTTGCGGGAGGTTTTAATTTTTTGCTTCAATATGAAGAAATCTGCGGCTGAGGCTCATCGAATGCTCTCAAATACTTATGGTGAGGCTGATATTAGTGAAAGAACGTGTGAGTGGTTTCAACACTTCAAAAACGGTGATTTGGACGTCCAAGGTCATGCTCTGTATTTGGTGGGACCAGCTTGGCGTAGTGTATTATGAACTGTTAAAACCGACTGAAACACTCACAGGCGATCGGTATCGAACGCAATTGATGCGTTTGAGACGAGCATTGAAAGACAAACGGCTGCAATACAACGAGAGACATAAAGTGATTTTGCAGCATGACAATGCTCGACCCCATGTTGCGAAAGTGGACAATACTCAAGACATACTTGGAAATGTTGAAATGGGAAGTCCTATCCCACCCGTCGTATTCTCCAGACGTTGCTCCCTCTGACTATCACTTGTTTCGATCAATGGCACACGGCCTGGCTGACCAGCACTTCCGGTCTTATGAAGAAGTAAAAAATTGGATCGATTCGTGGATAGCCTG
>NW_012130124.1:392888-399251 GCF_000143395.1 Atta cephalotes | reverse complement strand
GGAAAAAAAATGGCGGAAACAAAGTTGTACACCTAATATATACATATATATATATATATATATATATTTGTTGAGTAATATAATTTATAAAAATTCATATATATTCCTTAAATAATTTTATTTTATTATTATTTTTATTTTATTTATTGTACATATTGTTATATCGTCATATGCCGTAGAGTTATTCTTTCTTGAAATTAATAATGTTTGGAAGTAAAACAAGCTATTTTACAGATTCTATAGATCATCTTCTCTCTGATGATGACTCATCAAATTTATTTATTACATAAAATTAATGTCATACTACAATAAAAAGAATTATTCATTTGTAATACTGAAGAGGATTCGAATGATGGATTGGAAACGTTTATTAATTCATTTGAATTTTTGTAAATAAAGAATATACATAATCTTGTGTTGATTCATATGAGCATAATTCAATATTGATTTATTTCATCTCAGAAATTTATTAAACTGTAATAAAAATAATTATGTATAATTATTATCGCATTATACGTTATTATAATCGCATTATTTGCGATTTACAGTCGCATTATTTGCAGTTTACAGCACTGTAACAATCAAAAGATACACTCATGGCCAAAAGTTTGGAAACACTTGCGATCTTTTCGCATTTCATGAGAAGTTAAATATCTCGGTGAAAAAAAGTCGTATAGAAGTTTTTGACCACGCATTTTAAAGTACGAAAATAGAGTCTTAAATCTACGTTTCAATTTTGGTACGATAATTTTTCACAAAGATATCGAATTTTTTATTGTACGAAACAATCGCAAATGTTTCCAAACTTTTAGTCTGGAGTGTATGAAAAGTTATTGATTGCATGAGGAAGATATTACTTTGGAATTTATAACAAATTTGATGATAAAAATAAATCAGTTTGTTCGGCGGTTTTGCTTTGCGACAAAGATGTATGTACAGTCCGAAATTTTTGCCGAAACTGAATCGAAACACTTAGCTATATGTCAATTTCAACTGTAATCGAAACCAAAATAAAAAATTAAGAATCCTATAAAGGCCATATGTATAGACATGGCTATATATCACACATTTTTTCTTTATAAACAATAATTATACATATTAAAATTAATATTTGTCAAGAAAAGCTACATGATTTCAATCGAAATTGACACGTAATGAGTGTTCGTTTTCAGTTTCGGTAATTTCAGTCGAACTCTAATTTGTATGTAAACATTTTCAATTTCGCATTAAGCTTCTTGCATTTTGGAACTTCATTGATACCTCACCACGCCATACTGTTAGGATGCACAATGCTACACCTTGTATATTTTCAACAGGGACGCACTTACATGCGCATAATAATACGGCAGATAGGTCGATCGATAAACTTTTTAATACATATTTTTTATTCAACAACTTAATGTCACGCTTTCTCTCGCCTCTGACGAGTAAATTCCTACTACTTCAAGGATATAAAAAAGTACTTCTTTTTATTTATAATTGCTATTTGTTCATTAGAAAGTAAAAAATTTGTTTTTATAAACTTTCCCAGATTTGAAATAATTTTAAGCTTCATTTTCATGTTCAACAAGTAACAATATAAAAGTAACAATATAAAAGTAGATCAATTTCAAACATTTTTTTTTGGCTCTAAAGTGACAAATTTTGGCTCTAAAGTGACTTTTCTTTGTCAAACCTTTAGTTTAATGAATTTAATTTCTCTCCTTTTAGTAACCGATGTACTTCTTTACTTTTTATATTTTTTTACAGGCAATTTAAATTTAACAAAAAGTTAAATTAGAGATATTTAAGTCTTGATAAAAATTGCGGATAAAAACGAATAAAAAACGCATTCATTCGTCTTTATCTACTTTATTTTGTTTCTTCAATTGTAATTACAGACAAATATAGATAGAATGCGTGTTCGCAATTTATCGGTTTCTATCTGCAAGAACGGATAGACGACTGCGATTTTTATCTGCTTCTGACTATAAATACCCAAACAGCACATTACATTAATAGAACGTAAATATGAACTGCTTATACATTCTTAAAATGTTCTGAACATTTATACGAAATGCCTATACATTCTAAAAATATTATGTGAACGTCTTTAGAAGTTTACTGTATGGGTACTGTATGGTACGTACACGAATCTTATCTGTTTCTGTCCGCCGACGCGGATATATCGCATCCTATCCGTTTCTGTCTGTCGATGCGGATATTCTTTCTAGAGAATACCCATCTGGATACCTTGTATCGTCGCACGGCAATCATCCGGACGCAAACTTTCTCAACAGAAGTCTCTGCGCAAAGTCACTCGTTAGCCGTGGATAACCATCCGACACCTGGACATCAACTCCTCTAGTGGAACAACATCTGGATTCCTCGACAGCGATCCTTAGGACGTGTCTAATGTTAACCAGAGGTCCCTCCCTTCGAAACACCTGAATTCTCTTCCCTGGAGAAATAACGAACTTCACTTGCAATTTCATTGAGCAAAATCTTGACATCCCCCCCTCCCTTCCCTTGTTGTTTCCCCTAATATTCGAATGCATTGACCCTCGCTTCCTCGAAGAAAAACACGTAAATACTTGGTTCCTTGTCAGCGTAAACGACACCTAGACATACTATTCTTTAATGATGAATATATAATATCGATTTCCTTGATAACGAACATCTAGACGATATTTAAACGCGTTTTTGCATAAAACGAAAAAACCTGTAAGAAAAAATATTGGGTCGATTTCACTCCATGAATCGACATATTAAGCGTTAGATATTAGTTGACGTTATTGAGATTAGGATATCTGATAACGAGGAAATATAGCGACTATGCGCCATGACACAGTATGTCTTCTTCTTCTGTTAATATGATTCCTACTTTCTGAAATTATAGAAGTAATACACACAGCCAGAATACATAAAAACAAAAATGAGATGCAATGCCAACGAAAAATTGCGAAGCACACCTGAACACCGGGTGCCTGCATCTACGACGTCATCACGTCGCACGGACGCGCATAAGGACAAACAGACGGATCGTTCAAAACTGCTGGACAGATATGTTTCTTAAGGCACAGTCTAAATCGGCGACATTTTCTAAAATATACAAGATAAAATATACAAGATAAAAACACTTGAACCGAGACGCGTCCGTTGTAGACAAGTGATTCTTCAGAACTAAGTCGATATCAATTGAATATGCAAAATTGTGGACAGATTTAATGGTAAGAAAGTTTTTGTAAGTCACATATCAACAAAATGCGGATGATTGGATAATTGTACAAACTAAATTAAATTTCTCTCAGTGCAGAATAAATCGGTCACTAGTTCTTTTAAAACAATACATTATAACCGCTATTATTATTTATTTACTTATATGCATACGAAAATTTAAGCCTCTAATTTGTTAATAATTATTATGTCATAATGTAATACTTTGTGTACTGAAAACAGACTACTGAAAACTAACAAAAGCTAATTAAAAAAATAATAAAGTATTTTTAATGGCGGTCCAGATCTTTTTAAATAAACAAAAAAATGAGTCATTTTTAACGTATATTGCCAAAAGGTTTTTAATGCACTTATGTTACGTTATCAACTTTTTGATATACGTGTACATTCAAAATATACTTTTTCAATTTCTTTTAGCTATCAGTATGTGAAAATTTGATTCGAATTTAATTTGTTTTCAAATCAAAAGGATTTGATTTGATTCGATTTGTTTTCGAACATGTTACAGATTCGATTCGATTCAACCTTGTAAATGCTTCGCAACCTCGATTCTGTATGTAATTGCGGACAGAAGATGCTGATAGAAATCGCGACGTATAGGAAACATATAGAATTCTTATACGTATAGATGCAAGTGAATTGTGATTACGTACAGGATGCAGATAGTAACGGATCTATTACTGCAAGTGCTTACTGTAAGTTTTTCTATCCGCACGTTGTGCTTGCGAATAGAACGGACTGCTTCCAGTTAGAAACAGATAAAAATTAAGTCCGTTATTCTTCGTTATTTTAACCAGAATAGCTAGTAACATTGTGCCATGCCTTATATATTATTCTTAAATATTACATTAGTGTGTTAATACAATATTTTAAACATTTCGACATTTAACGTAGTCCTTCTAAATAAATAAAATTAGTACATATATAAAAAAACGAATCTTACTGCTACATTAGATATATTTGTCGATAAAATTAAATTGCTATATTAAAAAAAGCGCATTCTACAGTTTACATTAGATATTATCGTGGATTGTTCGGTACTATTACATTATTGTACCTTTAGCTTGTGTACTTGTTTGCGCGTGTTAATTATGTATCTCGTATCTTGGTATTTTTTCGTTCAAATTCAAATTGAAAGAGTTATTTGTTTCTAGACCAATGCAAACTATTAAAATGATATTGTGTACTATAACCGTTTATATTGTTATTATTATAAGTTAATATATGTTATTAAATATTATGTGATCTGAATTACTGGAGTAATTGTATAAAGTGATTTTGTATTAAATAGTGTGATCTGTGATTTCTCTGCCAACGATTCAATGTGAATATTAAAATTAATGTGTCTTCTTCATTGGTATAGTGCAGAATAACTATCAAGATGTACATATCTAATTATCATGTTATTGATTAGTACAACGTGAGGAGGGGGAAGGATGATCCAAGATTGAGAGGTAAACGCCGGATGAATGTTAGATGTTTGTTTGTTTTTTAAAATGTACTATTTCAGATACCGTTTTTTTTATCTAAGATGGTTCATTGTCTAAGATATGCACGTTATCTCAATCGAATTCATAATTTTTATATAATGTATGTTCGGAAATGAGTAAGAGAGAACCACACTTTTATTAATATCTTTATGTGTTCTTTAACTCTGGTTCCCAATTGTCTTTTTGTTTGTCCTACGTACGTGGCATTATAAGCCTTATAGTCCATTTTGTGGACACTACGATGCATTTGTTTATTTTATTTGTGTTATCCTTGCCTAAAGTAATAAATTTATTTAATTTGTAAAGAATTGTAAATGCAGTACACATGTTGATTTTGTTGGCAATAGTCGACAATTTTTAAGAAACACCTAATGTAAGGAATGGTAAAGATATTGTTATAATCTCTTTGTCATTACTACAGATAACTTCTTTTTTACATACTATTAGATGTACTACTTTTACATACTATTGAGAGTAGTATTTTACATATTTATCCGAAGTCGTGTTCTTTTTAAATAAGTCAAATATGACATTGTGGTTTTCTAATTAATTTTACGTCTAAGAAACTAATCTGACAATGAGATGGTTCGTTTCTATTTTTATAGTAAAATGTAGGCGTTTACACATAGAGTTGAAAATCATGAATGTTTCATCTATTTTTCGGGATAATTAAGAAAATATCGTCAACGTATCTAAAGAAGAACGCCTGAATATTAACCTTCAATAACTAATGATTCGATATTCTGCATCGCTGTCAGCCATTATGAGTGAAAGAGGAAATCCCATTAACACATCAAATATTTCTTTGTAACAGAAACTAATGGAATTTTTGTTGTTGTTGATACGTATCTTTTTCAATATTAGCGAAAGCTAATTCCATAGGTGAGTTTGTAGTAAGTAACATTACATCTAGAGATATTAAAACTTCTTCTTCACATCATGTCACATTTTTCAACTTCCTGTCGGTTATTTTTGACGAAACTGGGTGCCTCTGGGATATTTTTTTCTTGTATAATTTTGCTTAAGTATATTAATTTATATAACAGGCTGTTGATAGTGTTACGTCCAAGCTCCGTATACATGGAGCTGAGGGAGTTAATGCAACGGGAATCGAATTATTAGACCAATTTAATCGTCAAGGCTTTGCAAGGGAGCCGTGGGGAAGGACGCAAATCGGGAGGCACTTCGCTTCGTTCTGTGGCTCCTAACTAGCCGGGGATCGAATGGAGGACGAAGTGGAAACCTCAACTCGTACTCCGCTAAACGGACACACAAATAACTTTTAACGGACATAACTTTTAAATTTAAAGGGCCTAAACTCAGTGTATCTGGACGGAGCACTTTAACGCCATATGTGCCTATACGTCCGTATGCCCTAGCTTTCGGTCATGGAACTTAATCCAAGTGACCGGGGAGAGGGCGAAGTGCTACCGCGGGAGAGCTTAACAATAAAGGAGAGGTTTTTCAATTAACAAACAAGGGTTTAATAGTAATCTAATAAAAGAAATATTTAATAATATATTTTTCTTAAGTGTAAAGATACAAGTCTTCAGTTCTCTATTCTGAAGTATGGTCGCATTTGTGTGTGTGTGTGTGTGTGTGTGTGTGTGTGTGTGTGTGTGTGTGTGTGTGTGTGTGTGTGTGTAGTAGTGTGTGT
>NW_012130124.1:387654-391753 GCF_000143395.1 Atta cephalotes | reverse complement strand
TTGTGTGTGTGTGTGTGTGTGTGTGTGTGTGTGTGTGTGTGTGTGTGTGTGTGTGTGTGTGTGTGTGGAAAGAGTTGTGTGTGATACGAACATTATTTGAGTGTGGAGAATTTGGAAGGAAGAGGAAAAAATTAAGGTTGTGTAATTTCATGGTTGAAAAGAAAGAGGATCGATGAGAATGAGGGATGGTATGGGGACTGAAAATAAGCAAGTGGATTCTGTGATGTTATCACTCGATCATTAGTGGAAAAAATAAAGTAAGACATGTATTCCAACTGATGGGCGTTATGGAAGAGGAGAAGAAAAGGACCAGCGGGAGAGTAAGCGTCAGGTTGAACAGGGATTGAGGGGACAGTATACGAGACGGGAAATTCCTGAATCGGGGGTGGTGATATCGGATGCGAAACAGGGGAAGGACTGGACAGGAAGAGATCATCAAAGAAGTCTGGGAACAAATCAAAGACAGGGAAGTAAGAAATTTTTAATAATGATGATAGAGTCGAGGCTGGAGGCTAAATGACCGGAATCTGTTCTTGGGTCGATGCCTGAATTAGTGGAGATTGTTCTCTAGTTTTGCGCGGAGTTAGAGCGGACACGGGCAGTGAGTCGGCGCGCAATGTTAGTCCCTGTTAGGGGACGATGACGAAGGGTGGAAGATTTGCGTGAACGCACTAAAAATTTGGTCGTCTTTAAAGAGGAATCACACAAGAAGAGAAGGGACTATCTGATATATTGCAGCGAAATCAAAACTTTCCATTTGGTGATAACGATGAATAAGGTAATCTTGAGACTGTCAGAGAGATGCCGTCGACTATGGACTACGGAATGGAATGTTGGACGTCAGATCCGCTTCGTCAAATTCCCCGCAGCAAGTAGTGCTGTTGGCCTTTAGTTGATAGTTTGCACTGATTCTACTGGAGAAAAAGGGCTTCGAGAATCGGATGAAGCCTTTTTCAAAGGTTCCGATAATTATAGTTTTCACAAACTCAAAGGACCGCGGAACCACGATTTTTATACTAATCGCCCCTGATTACCAATCTAATTTGGATTGGTGGAATTGGTTTCGTTAACTAGTAGTAGGATTTTTCTTTGCTCTCGGATTGATCAAGATCTTGGAGGAGGAAAGGATGTTGACCGGAATTTGTAGTGTTCTTTTAAGTTTTATGACCTTAAAATTTATGGGAACTCGGGCAAGAAAGCGCACGTGCAGCATTGGCACGAGAATTGGCCACCCAGAATCTACCCCTGCGAATCGCATATTGCTTCTTAGATTTTGTGAGAATCGTGAGAATTCACGACTTGACCATTAAAAGATATCTTGGCGCCGGTCTTACGCGTCCAATGATATATTTATTATTATTTTAGCCGCAGTATCCTAGAGGCACAAACTTAATGTCCTTTTAGTCCCGCCGGTGCACCGATTTTTAGTTTATCTCGAAACGATTTACGAGGAGATGCTGGAGTCTTCGTTTTAATTTTTAGTATAGGAAAAGAAAATTTTTAATCTTCTCTAGGCTATAATGCTCAACTTGCGCATTATTCACAATTGTCTTTTTATTTCAACGAATCTCCATAAAAGAAAAGAGTCATGGAAGTCCGCTGGACTTAACAGTAGTAATTATAACTCTTAATGGAGTATCCGCTTTATGGATTTAGGACTACTATAGGCCTTAGGTAAAATACCGTCAATAAATTTCCATAAATCAATAATTCATTATTAATAAATCATTAATAAATTCTTTCCATCTGTTTAACAAGATTTTCATGTCTTTTATTATTTTGTTGAAAAGGATTTTTTTTGTATTATTTTATTTTTATATTACAGACTCCATTTTTTCATTATAATCGCTTCTATCTAGAGACACAGTAGTCTCGGCGCTAAGATATGTCGTGAGACATTGCCATGTTCCTTTACGCGAGCTAGCGAATTGTTCCAGATTGAGATTGTCGGATTTTAGTAACTATCCTGAGTTTTAAGTAGAGTAGGTAGCTAATAGTGAATCAATAATATTATACTATGAACTATTGTGATATTTCATAAGTGTGATGTTATTGATTGTACTGTTATCATGCAGTAACATTTGAATCCCTCCTCGGTTCCTGAATCGACTGACAGATTGCCAAGAACGGCCATACAATATCACATTTTAAGAATTCTGGGTTGCAAAATAAATTTTTTTCGTAAGTTTTACATTTTTTACGTTTTTGTTATTATAATATATATAATATAATTAATATATATATAATAATATATATAATATTTTTCATTGTGCATTAGTTTTGCGTGTACATTTAACTTAATTATTATTCTGTAAGCAACTTTTTCCGTTGTATTATTTTACCACATTATTTTGAAGATTATCGTGGAAAAGGTTAGATGGTTCATCTACGATGAATCATTTTAATGTAGTGACCAATGAAACCATGATTCATTGCAGATCACACAATTTTTTTATGATACCTTCAAAATAATAATTCATTGTGGTAATTAGAATACAACCCCTCCCCCTCACCTAAAATCTTAATAAAAATATACTCATTCGACGCGTTTTCGCCCAAAACGAAAAGATCTGACAAAAACATGACAATTGGTCCCGTGAATCCTTTATCATTTAATAATTATCCATTTTCTAAATATTTTAAAATCTAGCAATAATATAAAATAATTTCAACAATATAAAACATGCAGTTCATTATTAAAAATAGCATAGTTATGTACACAACTCTTATATAGAATGAATCACTCACTACCGTTTTTTGAAATAATCGAAATTGTGATTAAACTTAAAAATAATTTAAGAGTTATTATTACAGTATATAGTCAATTAAATTCATAAACTGTATGTCAAAACTCAGATTCAACTCAATTATTGAGAAAGATGTATATAAAGACTCTGAAATTTATATGATTCATTGTTTGACTATTTACCTTATACTTAATCAGTAGCTTATACTCCGATTGTACTTTTATTTTTTTCTCTACGTATTCTATAAGCGGAGATTACGCAAAGTCCAGATCTGTAACTTTTCAAATTCAGACATTGTCGTTGATTACATTCCGCGCATTCCTTTTAGTATTCTTTCAACATTTTCTACGCATGGAGCGCTAATAATATACATGATTAACGAGCGCTGCGACTGTACTACAATAGAGGCCTTCAAATCAGAGTCTTGCGATAAGGCATTCTACAAGAGAGAATGATATATACCTTCTCTTTCTTTTTTAAACCTTTTAATTAAATTTAATTTCTCTGAACGCGCTCAAGATAGCCGTTCACTGCAAAAATGGATGGGTGTGCAGCATTATTTTGCAATAACTCCGCAGTGAAAGATTACAAAATGAAAGCTTTTTCGAAAGATCCTGTATGTCGGGATACAAAATTGCAAGTAAGAATTGGGCACCAACAAACAATTCTCGTCTTTGTGAGCTAGAAATCATGTATTAATTTACTGTGATGAAATAATAATTACAATATTAATTAAAGCTAACCTAATAGAATTTCTAAAATTTCTATGCTTACAATTATAATTGAATTGTGTAATGTATATAATGAAACTATTATTATGATGTAGGTTTTGCCTCAGAAATGTGGGGTATTGCTGATATAAGCAAATATAAATTAAAACGAGACATAATTTATTCAATGTCGTTTCAATATTGCAGCAACATTAATGATCAATGTGGAAAAATCAATGAAAATTCAACTTGTGGTTGAATTTATTCAATATTATTTCAATGTTGCAGCAACAAGAACAAGAGTGAATATAAATATAACATTGATAAAACATTGACACTTTAACATTTAACATTGCAATATCTCAGCAATATTCTTTCAATGTTCTGTGCTGTATGGAATCACAATTATAACAAGAGATTTATTATGGAGATGATTCACATCAAAGAACAAAAAACGGAATTAACTGAAAAAAGATACTGAATTGTTGGATGGATGATATTTTGATATATTACTAGAATTGTCACATTATAACCAATTTACTTATATGAGTCACTTCACTTTGTGACCAATAGTAATAAGTCATTCATATATATATATATATATATATATATATATATAATATATATATATATATATATATA
>NW_012130124.1:381027-386978 GCF_000143395.1 Atta cephalotes | reverse complement strand
TTATATATATATATATATATATATATATATATATACATAAGTCATTACTTATAGTTAAGCTCGTTATATATAATATAATTTAAAAATCACTCTCTTGCGGTCTTATTGTTAGTCCTCCTTTAGACATTACATACATAACATATTCAAAGAATTATTAAGAATATTATCGTTATTGCAGTTATATTTAGTTTTATTTAGATTACTCTATGTTATATTTAGATTACTCTATGTTACGTAAATTTTAATCCGATTATTACTCCGAATTGCATTTTTAAATTTTGTTGTAATTTCATGAAAATTTCATGAAAATACTTTTCAATCTAGAACATTTTATATCTTAACGAACATAACACACAATTTGACTAACATGATTCTCACTATTAAACGAGAATTCAATCTTGATTGCTCTTGACGAAATGGATCTGTTCGATTTGTATGATTATGACAAATTATTTTGAAAAATTACAAAGAATTTTTATAGAAGACGACGGATGGCTGACTGTTCGTTAGAATGTAAGAAATTTTAATTAGACTGTAAGAATGGTTTAGATTTATATTGTATTAAAGAAGACTCTCTGTGAGTCGAAACGTTTACGGTATTTTAATTTTAAATATACGTGGGTTTGATAAGTTTGGTAAATTTCCATGAAATGGCACTATAATCCATTTGATGACGCGACATCTCGAAAGATCTTCGAACCCCTTCAGGCCAAATTTCAGCCAAAAAAGACGCATAGTTTGGTAGTCATTTGAAGTAGGCTATCTCAAAGTGCAAAATACTCATTGACGGCGACAATGACTTCTTCATTTGACGAGAATTTCTTCCCACAGAGCCAAGTTTTTAAGTTTGGGAACAGAAAGAAGTCACGCGGGGCCAAATCCAGAGAATAGAATGGATGAGGAATCAATTCATAGCCCAATTCGTAGTTTTGTCATTGCAATGGTCGACTTGTGGGACGGCGCGTTGTCTTGATGGAAGAGCACTTTTTTGCGCGCCAATTTCGCTTCAAAATGAGTACCAAACGTGAACTATGTGTCCTTTCTGGCTGAAGGGGTTCGAAGAATGGATCTTTCGAGATGTCGCGTCATCAAATGGATTGTAGCGCCATTTCATGGAAATTTACCAAACTTATCAAACGATCCACGTATATCTAAATATATTATATATCTAAACATATATTGTATATAAATTTTTTAATTAACTATACATCTATGTTTTTTTGTTAGATTATCGGTGATTATTAGGATTTTTGTATATAAATAATAATTTCGATAAATTAAATTATACAACATGTAAGATAAACTTTGCCGTTTTTAACAGCATAAATATACCTTTCGACAAACAGTCCTCGTGAATCCAATAATTAAATATTATCTGCAATAATTAGATATTATCTAATTACATTTTGGACCATTTTTAGAAGTAAAAATATATAATGTGTAAATATGAAACGTATAAATAGATATTTGTTTCACTTTATTTATATTTACTATATTTATATTTATTATATTTACTATAGTGCTATAAGTAGTCTAAGTTCCCAATAATCAAAATAATTTAATCATTAAAATGGATTAAAAAATTGTATTCTCTATTCAGAATTTTTAATTGAAGTAAATTAATATAATACAACATAATAATAATCAATTAATAAATAAATATTTTAATTTATTTATTAATTATTTGTCAATACGATTGAATTGATATATTCCACAACGGGATTATGCGACAAAATGTTTGTTTATAGTACCCTAATTTATATATTAGAGAAAATGACTACTGGTATTTTACCCTAACAAAAATAGTGGTATATTGTCCCAAGATACCATTTCATCTTATGATAAGTCTATACAATACAATAATACGGCTGTTAAGAAAATGAATCAATATATACTGAATATTTTCTATATTAATAGGTTAACAAGATAATCGAGCTAAATAATGTTTGAACAATAACTTATATAAAATACTATAAAAATTATAAGAAGCACATTTTCGTGCCATATTTACTTCATAAAAACAATACTGTCAGGAAATTTTGATACTTATGCAACACATTAAACACACAATTGTAAATAATTTTTTTGGCACAAGCGCTGCTAGTCAGTGTCATTATTAAACACAACAAGTGACATATTCTCCTAACTGATGTATTATCCATAGTTATCCTATATCAAAATCATGAATTCGATTGGGATAACATGCACATCTTAGACAATGAATCATCTTAAATCATCATAAAAAGAACGGTATCTGAAATGATACATATTAAAGAACAAACAATTGGTTTAAATCAGTGCTCAGAATTAGTTGCACATTTCGGGTTGATTTCTGAAGCGCTATCTATTTTTCCCTGGTCTAAACAAAGGGTGCTTTCCAATTGCTTAACACAAACGTACATAGGAATGTACAAAGTGTATCATTGTGTACGATTCAGTTGGAACAGAATGTGTGTATGCATGGTTGAGATTCGTTTCGGGTAGATTTAGATTAAATGTATGATTTTTTCCGCCTGCATTAAATAAAAAAAGTTAAAGTACCGGCCAACATCGTCCTCACTTATAGCCGCCGCTTAGTAACATGTAATTGTCACTATGTAGCATTGTGTCAATGATAACGGACAATTGGAACGCAACTTGTGTCGCCGAAAGTGTCTGGGGATATTGCAATTAGAAAGCACCCAAACAAAGTCACATCAAACATTTATTCGACGCTTATCTGCTTATTTTAGATCATTTCTCTCTATCTTAGATCTCACTATCTTACATTGTATTAATCGACAATTAAATGTACATTTTGATTGTTATTCTGTACTGTACAACCAACAAGAAAGGTTAGTTTAATATTCACACTGAACCATTGGCAAAGAAATCACAGGTAATCAGATCACATACTATGTAATACAATCACCTCACATCAGACCGTATAATATTTTAAAACATTATAAACTTATAATAATAACAATATATACGATTATAGTATAGCTGCACAATATCTTGATAGTTCGCATTATACTTGGTCCAGAAATAACATCCTCTCTCAATTTGAATTTGAACGAAAAAATACCAAGATATGAGACATAATTGATGTGCAAGCAGGTACACAAGCTAAGATACAATGATGTAATAGTATCGGATACAATCAATGACAATATTTAATGTAAGTAATAGGATGCGGTTTTTATATATAATTGTTATTCATTGAGGAAGATCACATTAAGGATTGAAACGTTTTTGAAATTGTATTACACTAAAGTAACATTTAAGAATAATATATAAGACACGACACATGATTACTAGCCGGGCTCGAAAAGCTCTAATTTAACTTTTGTCAATTTCATTCTATGAAGCCATACAATATCATATTCTTATAATATAAATTTTATTTCTTACAATATAAATTCTTATAATATAAATTAATTAAATCTTATAATAAAACACTTATTTCAAACAAAAGCTATAATAACAATAATTTGCAAAAATTGTAGAAAGCAAACCTTCATCCTGCTGTATTGCAGACTCAGTTCATCATTTCTTCGAACCAATTGTGTACCGAGTATGTCGCGCTCATTCATAACGTTATCAATATCTTTTTTCTGACGTACGATATCTGAATCTGCCTGATGTATAGCTAGTCTGAGGCTCTTTTCTTCCTTCTTTGCTTCTTCAATTTGTTGTCGTAAGTTGCTTATTTCCGTATGGGAAGTTTGCAAATCAATCTTAAGTTCCTCTTTCTCTTTATCAACTTTTCTTAACACTGCAAAATGTATGATTTTCTATACTTATGATTTTTGATTTATTATTATAATTTATTTAAAGGTAAATGTTCATTATAGGAGAAACCTCTCCGATGATCTTGACATATATTGTCAAGATTATGACTCTGAGTAACCTCTAACAAATTTTAGCTTGTTATCCATTAAATAGTTATTAATAAAATATATATCTAAAAAAAATAACTTCTTATTTCTGTTATATATATATTATTAAGAACTATTCTATATTCTTTCTTATTTATCTAATGGTAACCCACGCGAAGTAAATTCCATCCCATCTCCCTCCTTGCCACGGAGCACAACTTTCTACGTGAAGCGAGTTTCATCTCACATCTCCCCCTGTTTTAGATGAAAGTGGGATGAAAGTAGTTTCCCATGGAAATCATACGCCCTGAAGTAAGAAGAGGTAGAGTGAAAATCTCTATGCATTATTATATAAAAATAAAAATTATATAGGAAAATAATGTTTTCAAAAAAATTTTTATTTTTAAAGCAGCAAATTTTTGTTCTACATAGTAAAAAGAGAATATAACTAATAATATAACTAGGAGGATTCGAAGCCTGATTCTCTGAGAGGGGCGTGGGGCGCGATGGATACTCGTTGGCACGAAAAGGAAGGTGCCAGAAATATTTGTAGATGCGAGGGAAGGGAAAGGAAAGGCATAGGGAAGTTCCGGCGATTACGTAAATACCGATAACAATGATACATGTCACCATATTGTAACGTCACGTATTATTGGGACCCTGCAGCCGCCGCGGACTTCGCACCCAAAATGTGTCGCAGGCTGCCGTTGTAATCATGCTACTTCATATATTTACTATTTTTCTCTCGACGCGTTGCCGTTTCTCCTATCTCCCTTTTTTCTTTTCACATCAAAAATCATTTGACATGTTATGACATGTTCGGATGATGATATCATCAATGTAATTTTGATACAATTGCGAAGTTGTCAAAGTATAATAACACATGCATAATAACACAAAAATTAAAAATTGAGATGCATTGCGACGTTGCCAAGTAGTGGGCATAATGACATAAAAAAAAAATCAATTTTAACTTCCGAATTGCGCGCGTTTATTTTCATACTTGTTATTCATTCTTTTTTTCTTATAACGGATAGGTATATATGGCATAGGATAGGTCGGGAAGTAAAGAAAGTATATATAGTGATGTGAACGAAATTTTTTATTCACACTTTATTACATCATTTTTTTCATGCGTATTAAATATTAAAATTATTAATAGTTCGCAATTGGTGGATGATCTGTAGATGTCCATTGAAGATGTCGCTATCGCATATAGTGTCTTCAAATGTTGAAGAATCGCGTACTTGACATTGATTGTATTGACGAGTCGGGCTAATCGTTCGAACATTATACCCGTCAAACATACGGCATAGCATCGTTCAGCGTGCAAACTCTGACGATTAGCGGTCCAACGTTTATAAAATTGTCTTTGTTTTCGTTTCGAAGCATTTTGTAAATATTCCATCGTTGCTCGTAGAGGCACGTTTCGAGAAACAGCGACAGTTCGTGTTCGCGATGATCCCAGGGCGATCTCTATATAACTCGGTGAATCAACGTCGTTTCCAATTTCCAAATACTTATAACCTGTTACCATCAGGTTGTGCTCAGTAAATGCACAGCGCCGTATACTCATTTCATTAATCGTTTCAATACCTATTTAACCATAAAATTCCTTTACAATATCAAGCTATAGCGAGCTTGCCCAGGATTTATCTATATGCGGCCATATTGTATAAGAAAGAGTTGTATAAGAAAACAATTTAGATCATAAGTGCCACCACGAGAAAAGCGATATAGTTATTACTCATCCATTGCAACACTCTTTATAATGCAGCCATAATCATTTGTAACCTGTCGAATTGCTGAACGTTCGCGCTGCACATATATTTTCACATCTGTTATTCTTTTTTTTTCTCACGCGGATAGATACATATGTATATACATACGTATATACATTCATATATACGTTCATACATTTATAATAATAATATAAAACGCTTAATTATTTGACAAAGACAACAAAATAACGAGCATAAAAGTTAATTGTTAGATTACAATAAAAATATTAGGTGTAATAAAAAAAAATCCATTATTTTTCCATTCAATTTCATGCAAAAATAATGGATTTCTTTTTACTACACCTAATAT
>NW_012130124.1:351656-381007 GCF_000143395.1 Atta cephalotes | reverse complement strand
ATATTTGGGATACACTCAATTCTTATACATTAAAATGTTTCGACTCACAGAGTCTTCTTCAATTAACAATACAATTAGCCTAATAATCTAATCGCAAATTTAAAAACGGAACTAATATTGTATCAACTAAAGTGTTATTCCACCATATTCCACCATATTCATAAGAATATCGATGATGCTATCAGCACGCATAATATGATAATAAAAAAGGGAAGGAAGGAAGGAATAAATGAATAATGCTATACATCCAGATATACAGTTTAAATATGTGTTTATTTTTATTTAACATAGTTTTACAATATATATATAGATAGTTTTTTACAATATGTATAAGCAGGAACTTTAATTTAATTTAGCTTATTTCAAATCGAATTTTTAGCACCTGCCTCTTATTAACAATAAAATATACATTTACTTTTCACACTGTTTACAATATTATCTAAAGCATAAATTATTAACTCACATTCTATATTTGAATTTTTATTATAAATTTTGCGCAAAAAATCTATGACATCACACTTATCGATGATACAATTTTTACAAAAAAGTGTTACAAAATATTTAAATTTTTCATTGACAATGTACGTATACTGGCACAACTCAGAGTACACGTTCTCGGCATAATGTTCAAGTTTGAATGCTCATGTTCGAACATGAAGAGCACAATTGATGGCTTCATATATAGATTCATGTATTGCACAGTGTCAGTTTGACCATATTCAGGCATTCACACATTTTTCTATCACAATATCTTAGACTAATAATGATGATGAATATACGATTGATATGTTGACACGAATCCACTCAATCCACACGTCTTTCGATGAAAGCTTGCCACATTGCACGAGACAAGATTATGTTGTTACTTCAATTGCAATTTCAAAGTACATAGATCTCACAGCGATTTCAACATCCAAGTATTTATAAGCTGTAGATTTCAGTGTAAATCTTCTTCCGAATATAAGATGTATGACGGGGTTACAAGAAGGTGCTCTGAAGAAAAAGAAATAATACATATTAGAGAAAAAGGAAGACAGAAAACAAACTGTAGAGAAAAGATATAAAAAATTATATTAGGTGTACAACTTTGCTTCCGCCGTTTTCCTATAGATGGCTTTAGCGGTAAGTGGTGGTCGAAATAAATAGATCATAGACGTCATACAATAAACTTGGGCATCTGTCAACATAACCCCATAGAAACATTAGTCGATTTGTCTGCATCATAAAGTTATTCTCGATTGAAAATGTCAGTTTACGAGCCAAATTCTCGTCATTTGCGGAAAGTTTTAATTTTTTGTTTCAATATGAAGAAATCTGCGGCTCATCGAATGCTCTCAAATATTTATGGTGAAGCTGCTATTAGTGAAAGAACGTGTCGTGAATGGTTTCATCGCTTCAAGAACGGTGATTTTGACGTCCAAGGTCATGCTCTGTATTTGGTGGGACCAGCTCGGCGTAGTGTATTATGAACTGTTAAAACCGAAACAATCACAGGCGATCGGTATCGAACGTAATTGATGCGTTTGAGCCGAGCATTGAAAGACAAACGGCCGCAATACAACGAGAGACACGATAAAGTGATTTTGCAGCATGACAATGCTCGACCCCATGTTGCGAAAGTGGTCAAGACATACTTGGAAACGTTGAAATGGGAAGAACCCCACCCGCCGTATTCTCCAGACGTTGCTCCCTCTGACTATCACTTGTTTCGATCAATGACCTGGCTGACCAGCACTTCCGGTCTTATGAAGAAGTAAAAAATTGGATCGATTCGTGGATAGCCTCAAAAGATGACCAGTTTTTTCGACGCGGGATTCGTACGCTACCCGAAAGATGGGAGAAAGTAGTGGCCAGCGATGAATAATACTTTGAATCATAAATGTATAACCAGTTTTTTACAATAAAGCCTCGAATTTCGGAAAAAAAACGGCGGAAGCAAAGTTGTACACCTAATAAAAAAAATTATAAAAGGAACTTACTGTATATAAGACTCTTCATCTTGAAACGTAAAACTTTACGGCATCGTTTGAAAAATGTTGCAGCGATCTGAATAACTAATGCAGTTATCTAGGCTCTTTTTAAGTTTCATTCCCTTCCATCATATTTTTTCAGGAATGCATGGAATTTGGTCAATCAACACAAACGAGATAAAAAAATGCAAACGCCGATGTACGACTGCTTTTTTAGTGTAATGAAAGATTTTTTTTCAAGGACATGTTATTGTAATATGATGACATAACATGTTTCACGATGACATCATGAATGTAATTTTGATACATTACGATGTTGCCAAGTAGTGAGCATAATGAAATAAAATTTAAAGATTGAGATGCATTGCGATGTTGCCACATAGTGTGAATAATGATATAAAATGAAAACATCGAGATATGAATATTCAATTCAGTATAATTGTTGTCGAAATATTGACAAAGACTGATAGGAGTTTTGATTTTGATTCGGTCCGCAGTGGACAAAATTACTAGAGCTCTATGATTGTTCAATAATAGAAAGCGAATCAGAGTGTAGTCCAAAAAATGCAATTTTATGTTCTTTTTATAGTTATCTTTTCTTAAGAAATCTTCTTTCTTATTATTATATCTATCCGTGCTTTATATTCACACGTATAACCGTCTTCTTAATTTTGTATGTACAACTCTGTGTGATTTGAATAAAAGATTTTATAATTATATCAGGTTATGGGCTTAGCACGTTTCCACTGCACTAATAAGATAAGATGTGTGTAAAACTATTGTGATATTTGCGATTGAATTGGTTAGAATAGTCGTGAATTAATTAGAATAATCATGCTGAGGTTAAAAGGTAGAAAAACGAAGTACTAGTATCGGATATGGTTACTCAATCGGAAATTGCAACAATTAAGAAGTTGGATAATTATTTCTTCTGGAAAGCTATGATTGAGGTTATTACCTATGAGAAAGATTGGTCATGTCATCTTGATGACGCCTAGTGTAAAATCTGTGCAGAAACCAAAATGAATTAAGATAAATGTTCGGAGCTTCATACAATTATAAGTTTCATTCAATTATCTCTATCCGTTCAAAGATTATTTAGGTGTCTCGGCACTTTCTAAAGACCCTATATGAAGAAGGACGCATCTACACATAATCAATCGTCTAATAATAATATCATAATCGATATATCTATACCTGGACTTGAGCCAACTTTAAAATTCTTAATCTTGAACGTAAGCTCATTCTGTGTTAAGAATAAGTCTAGGAACTCATCCAAATTATTCCCTTCAAAGAATGGAATCTCATTAAGAACCTCATGCATCCTCAATCTGTTCGATGACCTTATCTATTTTTTCCGGGAAGTACTCCGTAACTGTATCCGAACGATTGTATCTAAATTGAAATCTTTTAATCGTTTTCCAGAGTTTTAATCGTTTTTCAGAGACGGATTAGAATCCTTCCTCAAACCCTCCTAAGTTTCTCCTGTTTAATTTTATGCATTATACTCATATCTCATAATCATTACCTTTTCTTGTATTCTATATAATCTGCTCTTAATCTTGACTACTTGAACCTCACTAGAGCCTCCTTTCGAAGACGTATGACGACTACAAGCGCCAATTGGCAACGCGAACCCGTACATGCGACGGGCGCGTGAGCGTGAGAAGCTTTCTCGCAAGGGCTCGCGAAATGAAAACGGAGAGTACCGCAACATAGAGTAGCCCCCAGAAGGCAGGCGCGAACCCACGCGCAAGAAAGATCTAGTAGGCCATATAAGGCCTGCGAAACCGAAAAGGGAGCCTCCAAAATCAATGCCACCCAAGTCGATCAGCGGCCACCAGCGCGAGCGGACCCACGCCTACTAGCACCAGGGACGTGGACACTCTATCCGCTGGACATCTCACCGAGATGCCTGTTATGTACACGCCCCTTGGAAATCTGCATCAGCGTATGGGACAGCCAATGCCAGCACCTGGTTTCCACCGACGTTGATCGAACTAGGTAGTCGCCTTATAGGTAATCGCCGAAGATGTCGCCGCCACCACCAACGCCGCCTGCAGCCTGCCTGCCGACAACATCACAGAAGGCGACAGACTGGAGGCAGACTGAAGGACGCCACCGCCAATAGGCTCACGGAAGCAGTCCCCGCATACGCTGCCAGGAACACCGCCGGCGTGGAAATACAGTCACTGGTGGATGAGAACAATAACCAAGTATCTCCGCTGAAGTGAACTCGCAGCACACCTTCCATCAGCTATCGCAAACGCGTTGACGCAAAATCAGACCCTTTTCAGGGCCACACATGTACGCTACGCCGCCCTATCAAGGCGTTGTAAATAATTGTAAATACACCTTGTATATAATATACAATTCTACGCCATTCTTTCTTCTTCGTTCTGACTTCCGTCTTACTAGTGCACATAAGCAGTAGAGGCCGACAGCGACAGCCGGCTGCAAACCAGTAGAAACCGTCAACATTAGGCCACAATAGTATCATTACGATGTTATATGATATAATAAAATCCTCGTTCAAGAGCGAGAATCACGTTAAGTCCAAAAAAAAAATCAAATGGTAAAAATATTATATTCATAGTAATGTATCAGATGTACAAGTATGAAATGATTTTTTTCCCAAAAAAAAATACGTTAAATTCGGAAGAATGATAAAAAAGATTTATTCGAAGTATGCTCCATTGCTAGTTACATTTTTCCCATCTTTCGAGCAATTTGTGGATACCACGCCAATAAAAATCTTCCTCTTTTGCCGCGAACCATTCATCGAGCCATTTTTTCACATCTTCGTGAAAAACGAACCAAAGCGCTGCTCAGCAAGTGCGTGACCCATCGATGCAAACAAGTGGTAATCGGAAGGAGTCAAGTTTGGTGAGTAAGCCGCATGGAATAGAACTTCCCAACTGAGTGCTTCCAACGTATCTGAACTTTTGCCATATGTGGAGCATTGTCAAGGAGAAAAATGACCTTGTGTTGCCTCTTTTGGTATTTTGGTCGTTTTTTAAGCAGCGAACGGTTCAAATCGATCAATTGTTGTTGATAGCGTTTGGTATTAACCGTTTCGCCAGGCTTCAATAGCTCATAATAGACCACACCCTTCTGGTCCCACCAAACACAAAGCATCGTCTTCCTGCTAAAGCGATTCGGCCTTGCGGTCGATGTGGATGGTGCGCCTGGGTCTATCCATGATTTTGCGCTTGGGATTCTAAAAAAAATCCACTTTTCATCCCCAGTAACGATACGATGCAAGAATGACTTTCTTTTGTATCGTTCGAGCAAAATTTCACATGTGTTTTTGCGCCTCTCCATCTGTCTCTCATTCAATTCATGTGGCACCCATCTGTCGACTTTCTGAATCTTTCCCATCTCTCGTAGGCGATTGGAAACAGCTTGTTGACTAACGCTCAATTGCTGTGCGAGTTGTTTTTGTGTTTGTGTCATCATCTTCATCCAGTAATGCTTGCAGTTCCATGTCTTCGTACTTTTTGGACGGTTTTCCGTGTTCCTTGTCTGCAACATCGAAATCTCCAATTTTGAAATGCTGAAACTATCGTTCACACGTTTTTTGCGATGTAGCATGTTCACTATAAGCTTCTCCAAGTAATCGGTATGATTCCGCAACAGTTTTCTTCAAATGAAAACAAAAAATTAATGCTGTCCGCGAATGCTCCTTATTTGGTACAAATTTCGTCATATTAAACACTGTAACACAATACTATGCAAACACTTTTCAATCAAATCACTTTGCGCGTTTGACTTGTTGATGGTACAATAAAATGGCATATAATGTTAAATCTTTGTACTTCACACTGTATTGGTGCGCTATCTGTTTCTCAAATCGTCATTTCATACTTATAGAGTTTCATATATATAAGACCTGGTAGGTCTTATATTCAGTAAAAATATTCTTATATTTATGACAGATTGATTAACATAAACTGTCAGAACCCTGCTAATAAGATATAGTAAAATTATATAAGAGACAAAGATGGGCACATAAGAGTCAAATTATAAAATTATAAATTAAATGTATAAAACAATTCTATAAATAACACATATTGTTACATTACAGTTGTAAAACATATTACATTATATGTTTCGGCTCTTATAATAGATTGAGTCATCCTTAGATAATACAAAATTCACAATCTTGAAATTCATTTCCATTGTCATAGAAAGTTTATCAATTTATATAGCGATTGAAAAACTTTCATCACGATTTTTATTTATATTTTATTATTATTTATATTTATATTGTTTTATACATTTAATTTATAATATTATAGTTCTTACATTTATACTTAATTACGTTGACTTTTACATGCCCTATACATCTTTGTATTGTCTTTTAAAAAGCTAAAGCGCAGTTGTATCAATGTCATTTTGACTTTAAGCGAAACTTAAAACTCTGTCTCGTTTTAAAGCCAAAAAGAGATAGAGAGAATAAGAGTTTTACACCTTGCTTAAAATCAAAGTAACGTTGGTGCAATCGAGCCTAAGAGTCTTGTATCATTTGTTATTTGAAAGTATATAATTCAGGGTCATTGTTCGTAATGGAATCCCTAGAGTCTACCTCAGGATTACGTTACGAACAATAACTCTGAATTATATGATTTCATTATATTCTATTAGTCCTAATAGCCCTTATGTTAATCAATCTATACAATGAATATAAAAATATTTTTTTATCATTTGACTTCTCTCTTTGGACTTAATGTGATTCTCGCCCTTGAAAAGATTTAATTGTATCGTATACATCACGTCGATACTTTTATGAATCGACGATATTATGGTGGGACAACATTTTACAATAGTTGCTTATGATACAATTATAACATTAGTTCCGTTTTTAAATTTGCGATTAGATTATTAAATTATTAGATTAATTGTGTTGTTGTACAAGAATCTACAAGAACTGCGTAATATTGTTTCAAATTTACAGGATGCATTACCAAAATCCGGACAAATCGAACAATTTCTTTTTAATAAACAAAATATTTTTAATGAAAAATTAAATATTACAAAATATTAAAAAATCCTTTTACATGGCACTTGGGGAATCCTTGTAGAGCATAATTATACGATATCCATTAGCTTAAATGACGGCCTCTATTCTCGGTCTGAAGCATTCGCACGCACGCACGCATCCATGCCTACCTCAATAACGGTCCTTAGACTCAATAATGATCACATTGGGATGCCGAGACTTGTTTGTGACCCTTTCATCTATCAGAACACGCAACGGTTGTCCTGGGTCATCCGAAATCAGCGCTTGAATCCTTTCAACTACACTCCATATGTAGTAGTCCAAGGGATTTAATAAATCTGGGCTGTTGCGAGGCCAGAATTCCTTGGATCAAAACATATTGACATTGTCTGAGAGCCAATTTTGAATCAAATAACTCGTATGAGTCAGTGCACCGTCTTGCTGAAAAATATATGGCCTTCCGGACGCCACAGTTTCCATTCACGGCTTCACTACGTCCAGAACGCGCAACGATTGCCTTGGGTCATCCGAAATCAGCGCTTGAGTTCTTTCAACGACTGCGGAGGTCCTCGCAGTGTGTTCTTTCGAGTGTCTCTTCCTCGTTGGCATCCTGAAACCTTTATTGGACTGTTCTAAAACCATATTTTGCCACGTCATGAACAGTTGATCTCGGGGTATCCAAAGAACCGAATTATTTCCGTTGCTGAGCACCCAGCGCGAAAGTCTTCGATGATCACGGCCTTTCGATTATATACTCCTCGCTTGGTTTCAACATCCATTGGCCAATGAGAATATATATTGAATTTGAGAATATATATTGAATTGTTTACTAGAATCAGGCTTTCTCGGACGACAACCTCTGGCGGAGATACAATAGAGCGAAAAATTTAAATTGAAATTTGTCCGGATTTGATGACCCTGTATACCATTATTGTAATCTAAACACTTTTATTTTCGTATTTAATCTTGTTGTTTTGCTTTGTCAAATAATCGAGCGTTTTATATTATTGTATGTATGAACGTATACATGAATGTATGTATGTATGTATGAATGTATGTATTTACGTATGCGCATACGTATGTACATATTGTATAAATATTGTATGTACATATGTATAAACATATGTATATATGTACGTATATACCTGTCCGTAAGAAAAAAAAAGAATAACAGATGTGTGCAGCGTATATTTTCAGCAATTCGACAGGCTGCAAATAATCATGGCTACATTATAAAGAATGCTGCAACGGTATGAATGATAACTATATCGCTTTTCTCGTAGTGGCACTTATGATATAAATTGTTTTTTATACAACGACTGCCTGTAGATAAATCCTGAGCAGGCTCGCTGCAACTTGATATTGTAAAGGAATTTTAATGATTAATTAAATAGGGATTGAAACGATTAATGAAATGAGTGCATCGCACTGTGCGTTTACTGAGCAGACGTTACTTGACAGCTACGGGCTAAGTTGGAAATTGTAATCAATGTTAGTTCACTGAGTTATGGAGATCGTCCTGGGAGATCATCGCTGACACGAACTGCCGCTATCTTTCGAAGCGTGGAAGCTCTACGAGCAACGATGGAATATTTACAAGATTCTTCAAAACGAATACAAAGACAGTTTTATTTGAGCGTTGGATCGCTAACCATTAAAGTTTGCACGCTGAACGATGCTACGCTCGTACGTCTCGATTCTTCGTCCGTATGCATGACTGAAACGATATTACGCCGTATGTTTGAGTTTTACGGGTGTATCGACGTTCGAATTAGCTCGACTCGTCGATATGATCGATGTCAAGTATACGCGATTCTCTAACATTGCGTCCAAAGACGTTGTATGCGATAGCGACATCATCAATGGACATCAGCTCGTCGAACACTAACTATTAACTTTAGTATAAACTTTTAGTATAAAGATTATGCATTTCGCAGATTTCTTCCATGTCCAGATCCATTCTTGGAATGCCAACGTTTCGTGAATCTTGCAGTCCAATTCATCAGAGCGAGGAGCAGCTTGATATTGAACTGTTTCTCCAGGTAATTCTTTTTTTATATATTACGCTACTTGTTGGAGTAGTGGAGGAAAAGAAGAGAAGAGAATTGTGGGGGAAGGAGGAGAGGTGGGGAAAATCGGTCAGTCCTCAATAACCGGGAGAATAGTTTTCCATATTTTATTTATGTTGTAGCCATTATCTTTATTTAGATTGTTAGGATGTTTTTGTATCTCTGTGGCTTCTTTATATTTTCTTGGAAAGTATAATGTAATGTTGGCTATTGTGATTGTTTTGTCAAACAGTATTTGATGTCCTGTTTCAATGTTGTGTTCTGATAATGCTGATTGCGTGACATGTTTTAATCTGACATCACGTTAGTGTTCTTTTATCTATAAGTTGATCATTCTTCCAGTTTCTCCAATGTATACTTGCCATCAGGAACAAGGTATTTATACACTCCTGCGAAGCTGAGTAGAGATCTTTGATTTATAGGATTTCTTAAGGTTTATCCAATCTTTTTGGGTAGTTTAAAGATAGTTCGGATATTGTATTTGTTTAATATCCCGCCAATTCGATCTTGTTCTTTTGACATGAGAGAATGGATTCTTTCGTCTGATTGTTTGTCAGAAACCATTGTCTTGTTTGCATGTTTATTGATTATCTTTTTTGTCGTGTTCATTTTTCTGTAAAACTATTTTTAAATGATTGAGTTCTGTTTGTAGATGTTCTTTGTCAGAGATGTTGAAAGCTCTATGTACAAGTGAATTGATTGCAGATTGTTTTGTGCTGGGTGGTGGTGTGACTTGGCATGTAAGTATCTATTTTTATGTGTTGGTTTTCTGTACATTTGATGGCCTAAGGTACCGTCAGCTTTCTTGGAGACAAGAATATTTAGGAAGGAGAGTTTTCCGTTTTCCTTTATGTCTCTAATAAAATGGATATTTGGATGTTGATTGTTGAGGAAAATAAGGAATTTACGGAGTTCGGCTCTGCCGTGTCTCCATATCACGAATATATTGTCTATATAACGCAATCAAACTTTTGATCTTTTGGGTGTTTTTCTGAACATCTACAGACAGAATTCAATCACTACGTCAAAGGAACAACAGATCGGATATTAAATAAACACAATATCTGAACTATCTTTAAACCATTCAAAATATATAGGACAAATCATAAGAAATTCTAAAAATCAAAGACCTCCACTCAATTCCGCAAGAGTGTACAAAATATCTTGTTTCTGCGGGCAAGTATATATTGGAGGAACTGAGAGAATGGTCAAACTACGGATAAAAGAATACCACGTGATATCAGGTTAAAATACGTTATGCAATCAGCAGATGCGTCACGCAATTATCAGAACACAACATCAAATACTGTTTGACAAAACGTCTACAATAGACAACATTACATCATACTTTCCAAGAAAATATAAAAAAGCCACAGAGATACAAAACATCATAACAATCTAAATAAAGATAATGGCTACAACATAAATAAAATATGGAATTACTATTCTCCCGGTTATTGAGGACTGACCAATTTCGCCCCGCTCCTCCTCCCTTCACCCACAATTCTCTTCTTTCCCTCCACTACTCCAACAAGTAGCATAATATATAAAAAAGAAATGACCCGAAATAGCTCAGTATCAAGCTACTCCTCACCCTGATGAAGTAGACTGCAAGGTACACAAGACGTTGGAATTCCAAGAATGGACACGGAAGAAACCCGCGGAACGCATAATTTTTACATAGAAAGTATCCGTGGAAGAATATTATCAACTTCAGTATTTAATAGGTATGAAAAAAAATAATGTAATAAAATGTGAATAAAAAATTTTTCGTTCACTATATGTACTTTCTTTACTTCCCATTCGACTTATCCTATGCTATCCATTGTAAGAAAAAAGAAAAAAAAATAACAAATATGAAAATTAACTCGCACAATTTGGTTAAAATTAATGTTTTTTTATATCATTATGCCCACTACTTGGCAATGTCGCAATTGTATCAAAATTACATTGATGATTGATGATTATTATTCGTATATGACATGTCAAATAGTTTTGCGTACGAAAAGAGAAAAGGAGATAGGAGAAAACAGCAATGCAGAGAGAAAAATAGTAAGTATATGAGACAGCGTCCACGGTTATGACGGCAACCCGCAACGCATTTTGGGGTGAGTGCAGCGTAGCGGCGGCGGTGGCGGCGGCGGTGGCGGCAGCGGCCCGCGACGCATTTTGTGCGGCGGCTGCAGTCTCTCAATGATACGTGATGTCACATGGCATCATTGATATTCTCATCGCATTGTTTACGTATACACTGATATCGCCGAAACCTTCCTTACGAGTATCCTTTGCACTTACTAGAATGCGCTCCGTGTTCCTCTCAGAGGACCTGGCTTTCGAATCTCCCCAGTTATACTATTGGGAATACAAATTAGTTCGGTCCGTTTCCCTAAAGATTGCTCCAGTTGTGAATGGTTCATAGTGATAGCTGATTTTGGCGGTTTCAGAGAGATTAAACATCTGTTAATAATATTCGGTTTAAATCGCTTTGAGTTTCATACAAAAACCTTGATTTTTAATATGTTTGAAATGTCGAATTTTGTGTTAACCAAGCAGCATTTGCGGGACATTTTGATTTTCTGTTTTAATTGATCTGATCTTCTCTGATTTTCTGCTCTGGAAGAAAAGTGCGACTGAAGTCCATCGAATGCTTGTCGAAGTTTATGGTGACACTGCTCCTGATAAATCATGTAGGTGGAAACCATCAAATGGTTTCGACATTTCAAGGATGGAGATTTCAGCATTGAAGAAGCCTCGCTCTGGACAGCCAAAAAAATTCGAAGACAAAGAATTAGAGGCATGACTCGAAGAAGATCAGAGTCAAACGCAAGAGAAGCTTGCAGAATCATTGGGGCTGACTCCACAAGCCATTTCTGTACGATTGAGAGCCATGGGAATGATTCAAAAACAAGGAAATTGAGCCTTATGAACTGAAACTGAGAGACGTTGAAAGGCGATTTTTTGCGAACAGCTGATTCAAAGATAACAGAGAAAATATTTTTTGCATCGGATTGTGACTGGCGATAAGAAGTGGATATTCTACCCCAAAAAGAAAAAGTACTACGCTAAGCCCGGTCAATCATTGCCATCGATCTTAACATCAACATCACAGCCGAACATTCATAATTCGAAGATTATGCTCTGTATCTGGTGGGACCAAAAGGATCTTGTTTACTATGAACTGTTGAACCTGGCGATTTTATGGGCGATCGGTATCGGCTACAATTGATTCGTTTGAGCCGAGCATTGCGAGAAAAACGGCCGGAATACGAGCAAAAACATGATAAAGTTATTCTTCTTCATGGCAACGTTCGGCCTCATGTCGCTAAAGTCGTAAAAAAATATTTGGAAACACTCAAATGGGATGTTTTACCGCATTCGCCGTATTCTCCGGACATTACTCCTTCTGATTATTGGTTGTTCCGAAGGATGCAGCAAGTCACCGGTTCACTTCTTTCTCAGAAATCGAAAATTGATTCCAAAATTGGAATCCAAAAGACGCCTCCAAAGACGAGTCATTTTTTCGAGATGGAATTCGAAAATTGCCTGAGAGATGGGAAGAAGTAGTAGGCAGCGATGGACAATACTTTAATTGATCTGTTCATTCATTTTGTTTTGAAATAAATGCACAAAAAAACGGACTGAACTAATTTGTACTCTCAATACTATCATTTTTTAAATTTTTGTTGTTAACTTTTTAACGAATAACAAGCGATAACTAAAACCTGTTAAATGTTAACGTTATGACCTTGATAACATATATCAAGTTCAAGATCATCGGAAAGGTTTCTTCGGAAAGTGAACATTTACCTTCATGAATTCTTCATTGGTTTTTTTTCTATTTATTTGGTTATACCTTGAACAGATCTAATAATCTAATGTCTTTTTGTCATTAAATAAATGTTGAGTACTACGTATAAGTTCCAGAATTTTTTATTTCATGGGAAAATGGAGAAGAAGGTATAGAAAGATCTTTTTTTTTTGACTCTTTTTTTGAGATATCGCTCTTAGGCAAATGTTATAATGCACTTGAATAAATCCTAGATGAGGATCAACAGTACTGATACTGCAGGCCTTGTTTTTTCTCGCTTTGTCGTCGAGGAGCTTTGCAAACTCTCTAATCAGGATATCGCAACGGATGTGATGGAGCAGTTCCGTGTGAGGGAAAAATCATTACTTCCTCAAGTAATCTCTAGGTACCGATAATTAAAGTCCTCTAGAATGTAAGTAGGAGACTAATCACGACTGCACTAGAAAAACCAGAACAAGGGCTGAATTCTCAGTTGTAATGGACATTGACAATCTCCAAGCAGAACTGACTCTACTCCGACGTAAGAACGGGCTCATTTGGCTCGGAGTTGAAGCATGCAAGAAAGGAAATAGGGGACAACGGCATTGAGATTACCTTCCAGCAATCCCCGTCATCTGCGATAATTTGGGAGATATTTATTGATAATTTGCGCCTCCGTTTTCCTTTAGGAATGTTAAATTCCTAACGGCGGAAGAAGAGTTTGCGATTTCAGATCTCTCTTTCAAAAGCTTATAGGGAGGCGAGTGTTTACCCGCCACCAGACAGAGAGAGAAATGGAGCGAGATCTATCTTCGAGAAGCTTTCAATAATTCTTTTCCCTCATATCTTTGTGAAGATGAAGTATACGTAGCGTGATTTTAACATAATTCTTTTTCCTTCTTTTTCAAAAAACAACGAGAAAAGAAAAAGAAAATGGGACGGAAGTTTGAAGTAAAACGTATTTCTGATCACGTCCACTTTGAGTTATTTTCCAAAAAAAATTATTGAACCTCCTTGCACGATGAGAAATGCTGCGACCATTCCCTATAGTAGTAATCATTTCATTTAAATCAGGGGAACCTATTCTATGGCTTCTTTGAGACCCAACTTCTTTTGTCTTATAATCTTAACTTATGTTTCCCTTCTTTCAGTGAGGCCTCAAGAGGCCTCTTCTTTCTTTTATGGTTCTACTGAAAGAAGGGAAACATGGATTGAGGTTATAGATAGAAAAAAGAAAACGATAACTCGCAAGGAGGTGGTGATAACCAGAACTAAACGCTCTCGCGATTGCACACAAAGAGTAATCGGATCATTAAGGTCGATATTTCCTGGAGCATAAGAAGAAGAAAAAAAGAAGAGGAGGAATCTCTTTAAAGCAGTGCACAGTGACGGTTATTCCTGATTAAACAACGGCTGTTATGAAGCCTATATCGTTAGAGAAAAGATTTCCTTGGAATGACTTGGGATCTCTAAGTGCTAATTTTGGAGATCGCTGGATCTGACGGTGCGGCAAAAACGGATGCTCTCGCTGCAAAAAAGGCGATTAAATAAGGAAAACTATATAGTACTATAAGGCAAAATAGACTCCGGGCAAAACAAACACTCATTACTTTATGTTAGTATACTATATGTTAGCAAGAATTGAAACAAACGTAACCTCACCTGTTTATTGTCTGTCGCAAGCAATTGAGTTATTAGGGGAACGCATTTTGATAGATATAAAGAATATAAAATTCGAAATCGACGATAAACTTTCGTTATTTCAAGGTGAGTTTTTCTCCATAAAATCACACTTTCATAGGATTGTAATTATTATATTGTGTCCTTTAAATGCATGTGTGTTTGTTTGTCTTGCTCTATCACGAATTTCGTAAAATAATTACTACTAGTTTTGATTTTATTTTGATTCTTTTTGAAAAATCCTTGCCGGACAAAATAAAGCCAATTTGCTGGTCACTTATTCATTTTTCCCATCATCTCCCATTATCTCGGTGGTCGCAAAGATTTGCACATTCGGGCTAATTCCGGCGAGCGATCCCCACCATCGCTCGAACTGCCGTAACGCCTTGGATTAGGAGCGACCCTAAAAATTTCTATTGTTAATTTATTCATAATTTATTCCTTAATGATATACTTATACAATATCTTAACGTGGTTTTCTAATATATTTCTTATCTAATACATACAAAGAAATTTTTATGTTAAGAAAGTTAGAAATAAATTATTTAAAAAAACGTTTCAATAATAATTTGGCGGAAGGTGCGCTCCCAATGTATTTCTGATATATGGATGCTCCTGAGCCAGAGCGTCATGAGCGTTCATCATGTGAAATTTGTACAATTTCGGGCTGATTTTGATGATCCTCTCCCCCATCCTGCCAAAATCAGGCCGAAATTGTGCAAATCTTTGCAAGCACTGACTTACCTATTATATTTGTTCTATTATTTCTGCCTATTATATTTTTCATCCTTTATTATTATAGATGGTCAGTAATTAGAAAAGAAAAACTAATCAAGGCCGGTAGAAAAATCTATACAGTTTGCCATGCGAATCTGAAAATTCTGCGAAGAAAACAGTTAAAAAACCTATAGTGAAAAAATATAAGTATTAATTTTTTAATTATTTCATTAACTTATTAATGATGCATAAATATATGTGCCTATTGATGTTTACTTTGTCCTGTCTCTCTATCGCTTTATCCGAGTCGGGTCGGAGCAAAGTGAAGAATCATTTTTCCTATAACCATATCTTTATTAATATTTTTAAACTATCAAATGTTTAAAAGTTCTGTTTATTATATTTTAAGCTTTAATAAAGTACATTTAAAATTAGCACATTGTTTTTTGTATTTATCAATCAGTAGTAGTTTTTTTAAAATTCTTTAATCTTTAGGGTATCCATTTTGCCCGGGTTTCTCCTACCTAGTTTACAATAAAAAATTACTTCCAGACTACTGCTCTTATAGATTTTTAGACACTGTAAACGAAACCGCAAGCAAAAAAATTGTAGAAAGTTAAATTTCTAATTGAGATTTAATATATATAAAAAATAATAACCTTTTTTAGGCTTTCACGGGGATTATTATCAAAGATACAGAAGGACTTATCGCAGTATCTTTATTCATTGCTAATGCCAACATTTCATGAACCTTGCCATTCATTTCATCAGCAAGAAGTGCACTGATATTGAGCTGCTCCTCTGAAGAACTCTATTTATATAGACATTGTTGAGAGAAACGAAGGTATGTTAAGATAGGAGAGAGGGGGGACTTCCTCCTCATTGTGGTATGCCACTTTGGTGAAAGGGCTTCCTTCATTTCTTTTCCTCACTGGGCTGGAGCCGCTGCCAGTGCTTGCTGGCATCCGGGCATCCGACTCAGGAATGGTGAAACGGAGAATGCACACCGTACGTAGCCCCAGTTAGATAGAAGCGCTGTGTACAACCTCCGAAAAGAAAATCGTAGACCAAGAGGGAAACTGAACTCGGAAAGAAAATTGTATACCTGACTTGGAGACTTATAAAACAGCTCTATCCACAACAAAAATATGGAGAACAAAGAATTTCTATCGCAAGGAGATCGGATGGCTCGTGCAGCCTGTGGGGATATTGCCCCTTTACCGATCGGATTATTGGCGAATCCTGTGAAGGACTACTCACGTTATGCACCGCAGATGACAACGGCATCTGCAAAAACTCAGCTCATAGTGGTGGAAGTTAATCTCTCCTGGGAGCTCAGTATTTTCGACTCTGGAATCGGGTGATCGAATCCGATATCTGTCTACATCCAGGGAAGAAGTATATAGAGGGTTCGAGCGAAAATCCATTTCCCTTCACCTGTAATGATCTTAACCAGCCCCAATGATCTTAACCGAGACAGTGGAAGGCGTATCTTCCAAAACTGTCGGACCTTTCAGTACGTTTGGGTTGGGTCTTTTCGAGCAATGGATCATCAAAAGAAAATTGGCTCGTTGTTCTTACTGGAGACTTCTTGGAGATCGTCGAGGCGGACAGAGAGAATGACAGAGACACGATTCGGTGGGCCGAAGATTCCTTCGAGGCTAAGCAGGATTCGAATCAGGGCACAAACCTCGCGGGTAAAGGGAAGAACAGCGAAGACCTATTCCCGGAGAAGCAGATTCTCTGCATTGAGTAGGAAGCAAAAGCGGAAAGTGTTGATCTACGAGCCCAAAGAAAAAAAGGAGGAGGAGGTTGATCATCTAATAAATGAACATCGTATGTCCTTCTCCTTAGTAAAAGGTCGGCAAGGAGCAGGGAGGTGGATCTTTATAAGAAAAACTGAAAACCTCCCTTGTTGACATTGCTGCGAGAGTAAAGCTCGCCGGCTTAAAGAGGATAATCCGGATCGAGACTAATCCGAAAAGCACCTTCAGGTGTTATATCTGGGAGGTCATAGAGAATCGGAACAAGGGGAATAAGGGAGAGTTCGCATCTCGGCCCTCTTTCCCTCGATGATAGAAGATATGGAAGATCTTGATCTCCCATATCCAAGAAGGAAGTTCCCTCTTCCTTCTTGGACATTCCCCCCGGGAAATCACAGCCCTGAGCTGGACTGATTCGGCGAGGGAACAGAAATTGGCTCTGGAAGCAGTTAGACTCACGATAAAGAGAGGATCTACTCCGTCCTGGATCCATCCAGGATAATTAAGGTGACCTTTAAAGCAAAGAAGGAGGGCCTTCCTCCCTCTATATCACTAGCCTCCCTACACCATTCAATTACATTAGGAAGGAACTTAGATAGATACTGCCGGAAGTCTTGGCCTCGGTCTGATGTCCTCCGGATCCCATCCCCAAAAGAGACTGCTAGAGAAAAGGTAAGGAAATGCAAGAAAGAAAAAAACTCCCTCCTGAGCCTCAATCCAAAAAATGCGGGAAACCGATGAAAGCGGTCGGTAAAGGACTAATCTCTAAAACCATGAAATCATCGGCACCTGAATCGGAAGGAGGAATGCAGACGCGACAGAAGAACTCTGAAGAACTTTGGCTTGAACTCCCCTCCCCAAGCGGAATGGATAAAAGTTGTTCAGAAGAAAACCCAACAAGGCGTGAAGAAGTCGAAGAGGTGACAGCCGTTAACGACAACAAACAGAACGACTCTTCTAGGATCAAATTCGGGGCGATCCTCCTCCAATTTACTCTTGCAATTTTATGTACGATACCTACTCGAGTGCTTAATTCGCATGGCCTCTGTGGCGTGGGATTGGAAACGTCCAATCAGCGCGTCCCAGCTTATGCCGTAACTACTAGTACGCCTGCAGAATGTAAGTTCTGTCAAGCAACTCACTGGTCGAAGCGAGCGACTATCCACGCTCTATCAGCTAAGCAGTCGCAGCTATCTTCCTATCATACAGATAACCATTCATGTTTCCATGTCTCGTAGGAGGTATCCCTTAAACAGACTTTGATCAATCCATATACAATTCTTGACACAGCTAACATTCTTTATTCACGCGTAACCACCTTTATCCATGCGTAACCACCTTTATTATTTCCATTTCACGCACTCTGCCATTCATCTATCAAGGTCTCATCAATCATTTTTTTATACTCCGTCAAGCTTTTCTCATTCATCGTTTCCTCAGTTATCCCTTCCACACATGTCACTCTCTCAGTCTTCCTGATCTGAAACATATTCACACGCCTTTTTATCTCGTATATCCAAGGTAATTCTCCCATCAGCACTTCCGTAGCTACAGTAGACATGGTTCTACATTCATACATGCATATAATCTAACTCTTTCACACTGTTCAATCATCCTTCTTGCATATGTATATTGCATCCACTCGTGCCACGCGACCGCACCATACATCACACGCTGTCCTTTATACAGAGAAGGGCATTTAAAACAGGTCACCTGAA
Organism: Atta cephalotes; assembly: GCF_000143395.1. Classification (NCBI taxonomy): domain Eukaryota; kingdom Metazoa; phylum Arthropoda; class Insecta; order Hymenoptera; family Formicidae; genus Atta; species Atta cephalotes. The sequence goes on along the minus strand of NW_012130124.1, from coordinate 362,301 downwards.
TAATTCGCTTGTTTTCAACAATAGAAGAAAAAGTGTCAAACAAAAATTGCTTGGTTTCGACGGGCACATAATATGTCAATAATTGTTTTGTAGGTGAAGGCGTAAAGGTTAGGTAAAGGTCAAATCTGTTTTTTAAATGGAATGAAATATGTTTTTTATTTACATTCTAATAGAGCATTTTAATGAATACGATGATCTATAATTGAAGGTCATTCAAGGTTACGCAAAGTCAATAATGGAAAATAATTGAATATAATTAAAAATAAATTCCAAGGCACTCTTCAAATAATTTTGTGTCTTCTCTTCTTGTTGGTATACGCTAATCGTTCAAGTTCATCACGATATGTAAATAAACATTGAAGGTTTTATTTAAACATAACAAGATTTGCTGTAATTGGAAATAAATTGTTTAAAGGTATTTTTCGAATATTTCACTAATTTATTTATTTGCACACTTACCGTTACAACAAGTATTCAAAATGATGATGAACATCGACGCATTTTCTGAAATATGTCCATATACATAACACTGCGTGACGAATTTCATTCGGATTTCAATCGTAACGCATTATTCTTCTTATACGCTCCTTCTTGTTATTAGCATTCTGTATATTTGTTGTTTTAACTTTCTCCACAAATAAAAATCCATAGGTGTTAAATCTATGAGAACGTGTGCCCCACTGTTATTTTCTGACCGATCAATCCAACGATCCAAATTTTCTGTTTAGCAATAATCCGTTCGGTAATAATCCGTGCAGAATGAGCAGAATCCATCTTGTTGGACCACATTGATTGTACGTTCAGTGAAAGATCTTCTAATAATAGTTGCAATATTTCTATTAAAATCTGTGCATACTTGCGACTATTTAATGTTCCATCGATAAAATAACTAATTATATCATCATTAAGAATTCCGGTCCAGATATTTATAGATCAAAGTCTCTGCCTGTCCACTTCATTGTTTGTAAATGTAGTTTCGTAAATAAGATTTTAGTGATAAACATATCTTCTTGTAGTGCCCATTCATAGAATTATACATGATTTTGAAAATCATTGCCATGTATTATAACTCTTGATGAAGTGAGATATGGAAGGGATGAAATTTGTTGGAATGGATTATTCGCAGAACACTTCGTCGATTTACAATACCACTTTCACATTTAAGCTGTACTTGTATTGATATGTAGATTTTTAATATTATAGCGGCTGAAATGTTCGAATTTCTGTCATCAGTTGCTTTCTTGATTTGTTTGCGTTTTTTATTACCACGTTCCAACCATTTCCTGCTTCTTGAAAAGTTTGTACTATATTTGAAAAAACAGAAAATGAGATATGGATGGGACGATCAGAAAATTTTTCAGCACACAAACGTACTGCTTCTCTCATAATTTGACGACATTCACCATAGATGAAAATTATATTGACTTTTTCCGCTTTCGTATAATGCATTTTGCAAGACTTTCGATAAATGAATTCAAACATGCACTTTGATCGATAAATGAATTCAAACTGATCGGTAAATATGGATAATGCTATGTGCGATTCAATTTAAACAGTAAGTAAAATATTTACACACACTTGAACGATTAGCGGTATACCAGCAAGAAGAGAAGACAAAATTATTTGAAGAGAACTTTGAAACAATTTATTTTCAATTAAATTATTTTCCATTATTAACTTTGCGTCCATTATTATAACCTTGAATGACCTTCAATTATAGATCATTGTATTCGTCTTAAAATGCTCTAACCGAATGTAAATAAAAAACATATCATTCCATTTAAAAAACAGATTTGACCTTTGTCTATCCTTTACAAAATAATTATTGACCTCCACTTACAAAACAATTATTGACATCACATTATATGCCCCTCAAAACCAAACAATTTTTGTTTGACACTTTTTCTTCTATTATTAAAAACAAGCGAATTATTCAGGCCTGTTTTAAATGATCCTCTTTGTATATCATTCTTACCGTTTTCTCTTTCAGACCCCATTCTCTTTTCATAACTCTCCTTATGAATGCATTCACTACTCTTTCATGTAATCCTTTCACATGCACACCAAAACTCATTCGTTCACTCCTAATTTAGATATCGTATCTCAAACGTTAACGTTTTTTATCTACTCTGATAACACATCTCTCTTTGCTCTTTGCAAACTTCCCTTTCATACCTACTGTCTTCCTTTCCGATACTTTCATTCCTACTCTTTCTCCCCATACAGTATCCATCCTCATCCATTCCGTCCCTTTCAGTTCTATTTCCTTTTTGCTCGATTCTTCGATTAGCATGAGCATATCGTCCGCATATGCAATTCACATCATACCCATTTTCGTCCAGCTCATTCAAATCGTTTATCATAAAGTTCCACACTGTGAGTCCACAGATTGAACCTTGCGGGCACCCTTTCTTAACGTCCTTCCATACAATATCGTTTTCACTCGTCACACCTTTCTGTCTTTAAAATAATTTGCCCACATTGTTATTTCATCACATTCAACTTCGCGTATTCTGTTTAGCACAGCTGTCCATTCCATTATCAAACGCGTTCTGAAAATCCACAAATACACCTATTACATACTTTTTCCTTGACTCATTCGTACTTCTCTTTAGTATCCACGCATCATCCACACTCTTACTCCTAAAATCATACTGCTTCTCATTTACTCGTATTCTCGCTCTTATATGTATTTACCTTTCAATCATCATCCGTTTCAGAACTTTTCCCAAAAAGGACAACGAGCATATCGGACGATAGGATTTGAGATCCGTCTTTATCTTTTCCGGGGAATTTATCAAGATCACTACTTTATTCTTCTTCCATTCATTCGTAAACACTCATACAACATTTGCAGAGGGCTAGCCAATCAGACTCTCTTGACCATTTCCGCAAATAATTCATTCCATCCATTCCAGGCACTTTTCTACTACACATACTCCGCATCGCACGTTCAATTTCACACCACTCAAATTCCTTATCATCATATCCAAACTCATTTTCACTTTGCATCACACTATCCGGAAAAAACTCATTCAGCAAAACATTCATAGTCTCTTCCCATCCATCATTCTTCTATTTACATTCATCGCATTCATCATATCCGTCTTTCTTTTCCTTCTGTACACCTTGTACATGAATCTCTATTCCCTTTCTAACAAATTCCCTCCAGTCATTTTCTTTCTGTTGCATAATTTTTTCTTTTTCTTGAATTCTTTCATACAATCACTATATCTTAAATATAGACTTCTTTTTTCTTCGTTTCTTAATCTTGTCCTCTGATATATTTTTCTTTTCTTTCTCATTTCCTTTCATTTCTATTCCTTATCCATCCTCTCAAGGGGATGACAAGGAAGGCACTGAGGAAGGGGAAGGTTGAGGACAAAGTTCGACGGCAATCTCCCAAATACGTCGAGATCGCAACCAAGGCCACGAGATAACTCTCAAGGATCTTGGTTCCGACGGTCTCAATGCTAGGAGGGCCTCATTTATGAGATTTCCGGTGAGGGAGAAGTAGCGAAAGCTAATGCCCTGGCCATCATAAACTTAGCCGCGCCTTAAGCGACGAAAATATCTCGGCCTTGCAAAAAGATTGAGATCCTGATCATCGGCTTCGACGATTCCACTTCGGTGAAAAAGATCCGAGAGCGAAGGCTGGAGAGTGCGCCGCGATCGATGTCAAAATCACTCAAGAGCGGCCCTAACGGGATACTCATCGTACAGGGGGACAGGTTGCTCTCGCGGTGGCTAAATAGGCTAAATGGCTAATAAGGTGCCCGGAAGAAGAAGTTCTTAATTGGAGAAATGCTCGCACGTGTGTGCTTGTTACAGCAGTGCATTATAGTGCAGCTATCGCTGCTTGGAGAAGAGACACATGCGGGTACAATGCAAGTCCTACTAACTGAGACGATGCCTCCGATACGGGGAGAAAGGGCATTCCATCAAGATATGCTCCAAACTGCAACAATGTCCGACATGTAAAGAAGTCGAAAGGACTAACTACCGTATAGATGGAAAAGCCTGTTGTGCCTCAAAAGAGAGCAAACTGGTAACTGGCGAATCGACGCCCCCCCGTATCAATGAAAAAAAGTAAGCCAAAGAGGAGATGTTCATAGACACTAGAGTTTGGGGGGAGGTTGGAAGCATACCGCTGGTAATTCCTGGCCTCCTCTTTCCATCCACAGACTGCCAGTTAGCAGCGGTGGAGTTTTTTAACGGGTATGCGGTGCTCCTAGATTCCTCCTACAAGAGAGAACAGGAACACTTAATCCCGCAGTACCTTCGAGTTAGGTCCATCCCATATCTTTCTCTTTATAGTGAGATAATTCCTTTCGGAGATCATTGCTTTCAGAAGAGGGTTAAAAAATTTTCTTCTCCTAAAAAAAAAGAAGACGACTTTCTTAAGCTTATCAAAAGAGCAGTCTTCCATATATCCTACTTACATTATAACCTAAGTTTCTGTTCAAATTGTCCGGATGTTTCTATATTTCTAGAGCTTTTCTGTACTCCTTCAAAAAACATGATATCGTTGTATATGCAATACCCGTTTTATCAAATAATATTTAATGTCCTGTCTCAACACTATGCTCTTCTGATTGTGTGATCGGCTTGTGATATTCCATTGATTCCTTCATGCGCTCGTTAACCATTTTTCCGATTTTACTGATGTACATTTTTCCGTAAGAGCAATATTTTGTATACTTCCGTGGAGCTAAGGTTTTTAAACTTTAGGTTTTTAAATTTTAGGTTTTCTCAAGATTCGTTCGATCTTCCTGAGAGACTTAAAAATAATTCTGATGTTGTGTTTGTTCAAAATCTTGCGATCGATTTATTGTTCTTTTTATATATGGGAGAATAAAGAAGCTTCTTTTGTTTAACCTTTCCTGTAGTTATGAGTTTTTTGTCTCTTATATTTGATGATTATCCTATTCATATCAACAATTATTATATTCCAAATAGTTTTATGTAGGAAACGTGAGAGAGCGGCAGAAAGGTGGAGCTCCTCTCTGCACTCCCACTCGGATTTAATCATGACCTAACTAAACTTAATCAAACTTCATCTAATTGAGGGTGAACCTCTGTTCGCGTGGAAAGTTGCACACCCATAAGGAAAGTAGGTTGAATCTAAAATACAATAAATTAATAATAATGTAAGGTATTACTCATATTTGCAATGTTGACGGATACATTTTAGCCATAATTGTAAAGTCTCGCGTAAGTTATAACTTTGAACTAGATATTGAACATTTCATTTCTTCTAGAAAGATACTTTTTGTAATCAAGAATTCGAGGAGAACGATATTATCAAATAGCCAAAAACTCGTATAGATGTATAATGTGTTATCGTTGGTGATTACAACATTACTAAATGGAGTGCTAGTAGAGGTAAATAGAAGTATATATTATCAACAAAGGTTGAGGTCATTGGAGTTTATTCTCTAATGGAAAGCTTTACTATACAAATTATCTATAATAATAAATATATACCTACACCAGTAGACTTTTATAGTGTAAATATCTTAAAAGCTATAAGAGGTCGCCACCTAGTTGTTGAGGCAAAGTTACTCAGAATCATGATCTTGACAATATATATCAAGTCAAAGTCATCGGTGTGGTCCTCCCCTCCCTTAAAATACATAATTAAAACTCTCATCAGAAATTATCTAGATATTCAATTAGTTTCAAAAAAATAACGGTTAGAAATTATAATATCCTACCTCCTATTGATTAAAAAATGAATATCATTTGCTCAGAAAATTTGATTTTTTTTCGTTAAAGGCATGGATTCAAAGTCCGCTACAAGCGCTCCTATTACGAAAAAATTTCATTTAAATTTATTTTTGGAATCGCTTACAAGCACTTTAACTCCATTCTTTTAACATAAAATTTTCCGAGTGAATAGCACTTATTTTAGTCAACACAAAATAGAATACAACTTCTAACCGTTACCTTTTTAAAACTAAGTGGACATCTGGATTACTTCCCTTGTCAGGTTATAATGTAAATAAGATACGGAAGATTATTTTTTTGATAAGCCAAGGAAATCCCTCTCTTCTTTCCTCAATATATTCTCGCTCCTTACCCTCTACAGCAGATCGGCAGATGAGCACTGCTAGCGGGCACCCAGCTGCCTGCGGGTAATAGTTGATCGTGCTGGGCAATAGTTGAATATCTTTGGATAATAAATGATATGAGAAGAAATAATAAGGAGTGTCATATGGAATACATTTTCTTTTTCTTGTACAACTTCGGTTCATATATAAATATATAATAGAACAAAAATAAGATAATTAAAAAAAATAATTAGAAAAATAATTTTTACAGTTTGAAATTCTTTTGCATTATATATAAAATGTTTATGTAGATTTTCTTTCTTTTTACAATCACTGATCGACATAATAGAAAAATATTAAGAACTCGAAAATAATTAAATAGAACAATTTTTGCTTCGCTTTTAAATAAAAATTATAGGTTAAGAATACGAGTAAAAATGTACATAATAATATAAAAAATAATATAAAAAATATATATCATCATATAATAAATAATATAAGAAAAAGGCTCAAATAATTAATAAAATTAATAATAAGTATAAGGCTACGAGCCAAGCCAGGCCTTAATGCTATGTTAATTAAAAAAATAAAAGTTTATTACAATAACGTTTCGATCTCAACTGGATCATTCCCAATGTTATACTAGACATAATTTGAAATTAACTAATCATTTAAACGACAATAGTATGACGAAATATATAATCTGATTAGGACAATAATTGTAATATTATAAAAAAAATCTTCATTGTCCTATAAACATTATGTATGTGAGCCTTAATAGATATTAGGTGTACAACTTTGCTTCCGCCGTTTTCCTATAGATGTCTTTAGCGGTAAGTGGAGGTCGAAATAAATAGATCATAGACGTCATACAATAAACTTGGGCATCTGTCAATATAACTCTATAGAAACATTAATCGATTTGTGTCTGCATCATAAAGTTATTCTCGATTGAAAATATCAGTTTACGAGCCAAATTCTCGTCATTTGCGGGAGGTTTTAATTTTTTGCTTCAATATGAAGAAATCTGCGGCTGAGGCTCATCGAATGCTCTCAAATACTTATGGTGAAGCCGCTATTAGTGAAAAAACGTGTCGTGAATGATTTCAACGCTTCAAGAACAGTGATTTTGACGTCCAAGATCATGCTCTGTATTTGGTGGGACCAGCTCGGCGTAGTGTATTATGAACTGTTAAAACCGACGAAACAATCACAGGCGATCGGTATCGAACGTAATTGATGCGCAATTGAGCCGAGCATTGAAAGACAAACGGCTGCAATATAACGAGAGACACGATAAGTGATTTTGCAGCATGACAATGCTCAACCCCATATTGTGGTCAAGACATACTTGGAAATGGGAAGTCCTATCCCACCCGCCGTATTCTCCAGACGTTGCTCCCTCTGACTATCACTTGTTTCGATCAATGGCACACGGCCTGGCTGACCAGCACTTCCGGTCTTATGAAGAAGTAAAAAATTGTATCGATTCGTGGATAGCCTCAAAAGATGACCAGTTTTTTCGACGCGGGATTCGTACGCTACCCGAAAGATGGGAGAAAGTAGTGGCCAGCGATGGACAATACTTTGAATCATAAGTGTATAATCAGTTTTTTACAATAAAGCCTCGAATTTCGGAAAAAAACGGCGGAAGCAAAGTTGTACACCTAATATGTAAAATAGATGTATAAAAGTAAATGCTCCATTATTCGGAAAAGAACTTGAAATTGTAAAAACATTATGCCGCTTGATGACTTACAAAGAAATCTTAGAATGTAGTCGTAAAGTTTCAAAGTAACGCATTTGATCTGACAAATAATCCACTTGGAGTATTGTTTAGAAACATAATTAAACAAAAACTACATACAAATTTTAAATATCACGATTCCTTAACTTAAAAGTAACAATAAAGAAGTAACAATAAAAAAGTAACAATAAAAAAACTCAAGGGAATAGGCGCTATTCAAGGTGCGCTGGTTGTTCAAGAATATTTCTCAATATACAAATTATAAAAATTAAATTTATTGAAGAGACCGTAGAACAAACAAAATCGTTGAAAAGATAATAATTTTGTATGTTTTTTTCGGTTAGTCTTCTAATCTTCTTTAGCGAAAAATATACGCAGAAATTACATACTTAGTATTGATCATTGTCTACGCATATAAAATTGGAAGATGTAAACTTTTTTGCAATCTCCAGGGAAGCCAAATTAAGTTCTCTTGAGAATACATTCTCTTGTTAGATTCATGGCCAGTTAGGTTCGTGGCGGATCGCCTGAGACAAGCATACCTGCGGGAAGGAATTAATTCGGAGGGAAAGATCCATTCTGCCGAGGGATCGGGACCTCATTCGGGAGGTAGAGTTCCGCCGCTCCGTGGAGGGAACTATTTGTTTAGCCTTCCTTCGGAGACTCCTGATGCAGCAGTCAGGGAAGCTCTGATCACATTGGTGATTGGATACACATGAGACCTTACTTACCGCATGACCCAGGTCATCACCATGGATCATGGGTGTTTTGAAGCCTACCTTTATGAGATAGGATATGCCGATGTGGTGGTTCGCCGATGTGCACCCATTGTAGGGAGAAGAGGAAGCAATTGATACAGCTAGACGCTATTGTTTTACTTCTTTTGAGTGAATCGGCGTGTGGCACTCTTCAACGTCCTAGGTCTGGACGTGTCTGACAGGATGTACGGCGCTATAATTAGGGCCACTCTGGATTCCTCGCGATTCCTTTACGGCTCTTCCGGACTTCTGCGAGGTCGTGATGAGAAGGAAGGAGCAGGCAGAGCGTGAGCGTCGGGCTCTGGAGAGGCGGAGGACGATCCTCGATGGCTAAGCATAGAGGCATGTACAGGGTGGGCCATCTAGCATTTGGAATTTCAACTACCGGTTATTTTGAGTTTGAAAGGCGTAATAACATTTATGACGTATCAGAAATTTAGTTTTTTGTTTGACATTTATGAAATGGGTCGCTATATGCTTGAACAAAATTGAGAAATATTGAAAACTTACTTCCAAAATGGTGAGTCTTCAACCCAAACTGTAAGATATTTACGTGGAAAATTTGGTAGAAAAGAAATGTCTTCAACGCAGTTTGTGAATCAATTTGTGAAGCGAATTCGGCAAACTGGCTCCTTATTGGATAAAGCAACTTCACGTGTTCGTCCAGTAAGGTCAATCGAAAACATTGCTGCTGTTGCTCAGAGTGTGCTTGAATAACCATCAACATCAACTCGCCATCGTTCTCAAAACTTGAACATTTCACGCACTTCTTTGAGAAGAATTTTGAATAAAGACCTCGGTATGAAGCCGTAGAAAGTTCAATTAGTGCAAGAATTGAAGCCGCATGACCATCCGATGCGTTTTCGGTTCGCCCAATGGGCTGAACAACGCTTGGTTGAAGATGAGCATTTTTACCGAAAAATCATCTTTTCTGATGAAGCTCATTTTCACCGGTGGTTATGTGAACAAGCAGTATTGTCATATTTGGAGGTCAGAGAATCCGCACGTTATCATGGAAAAGCCGATGCATCTACAACGAGTGACTATTTGATGGTTTTTGGTCCGGCGGCATCATTGGGCCATTTTTCTTCGAAAATGAGCAAGGAGCTGCCGTCACTGTCAATGGCGAGCGCTACCGCACGAATTCTTGCTTCCCAAATTTGAAGAGGAGGACACAGACGACATTTGGTTTCAACAGGACGGCGCACCTTGCCACACAGTCAACGCTACAATCGATCTTTTGCGCCCTATCTTCGAAAATCGCATAATCAGCCGAAATGCTAATATCAATCAATTAGCCACTTCGCAGTTGCGATTTGACTCCGCTGGACTATTTTTTATGGGAAATTTTTTATGGGTCAAGGATGAGTTATTACGCTAACCAGCCAGAAACGATTCAAAAATTAACATGAAATCAAAGTTGCCATCGATGAAATACGCGCCCATAGAGTGGAAAATGTATTGAAAAATTGGGTTGATAGAATGGGGTATTGTGCAGACAGCCGTGAAAGTCATTTGAATGAAATTATATTTCATGTTTAATGTCAATGTACTACCTTTCCAATAAAGCCATAAACTTTGAAAAATATTCATGCGTTTTTTTTTAGAGCTAAATTAAATTCCAAATTTTAAATGGCCCATCCTGTATAGTGTAAATAGATAGGTGTAATTTTAATTTCTTAGATTAGGTTTTCTGGCATAGGTTACATTTGAGGTGACTTATGATTTGGGTGCATCCTGATGAAATACAGGATAGACGATCCAGGCGAGCACTGAATTAATCTTGCGGAAGGGTCGGTTTATAGAGGGAGTTTTTTAGCGAGACAGGCGATGGTATCCGCTGTCCTTCCTTACTAAGAGGACGCAGAACCATCGAATCTCACACACCTAGGAAATCGAACGTCATTCAGTTCTCTCTTTGGGAGCATCCCGATGATGGGTTTTGCGAAAATTTTTCTCCTCTCGCAAACAAAAATATACTCAATATTAATATAAAATAAAAGTTAAAATAGGTTGAAAAACATAACAAGCGAAGTTATGTCCTAGTATATGTATATGTGTATATACATATACTATATATATATATA
>NW_012130124.1:345891-351621 GCF_000143395.1 Atta cephalotes | reverse complement strand
TATATATATATCATATATATATATATATATATATATATATATATATATAACATTTTATTAGAAACAAATGCCGATAAATATTGACAAAAGCAGACCCAGTCTCATTGACATATGTTGTTAAGGTCATGACCTTGAATGATTTCCAAGTTTTAGCCATCGCTCGTTTATCGTTAAAAAATTATTAACAAAATAGTTTGAAAAATAATGTCTCTATTCTAATATATAAATCAGAAATTTTCTGCTTTAAAATATATTTTATGATTTTCCATTTCTAGCATATTGTTTGCGTATTGCTAGTAGTGTTACTGCGTATTGTAGAATAATAGACGTGCTCATAATAAACGATGCATTTCGAAAAACTCTTGTGTTTAATAAATCAATAATGATCTCGAGACTTTATAAGAAAATGACTCAATATTGTTTACTTTACAAATATTAATACACAGAACAAAATATCTTATCTCAATGTAGATTGAGAACCATATGAAGTTAAGGAAAAAAACGTGAGAACTGAGAAAGTAATATATCTGCTTATTTAATGTGATATCCGAAGTACATAAATTTAATTCGAACTTCACGGCATATTGAAATATCGTGAAGACAGCACTTTTTTACAACATTTTGGCACTAGTAGTAGTACTAACCGTTGCAGAAGTATAAAGGATGCTCATATTACTTGTAGTGCTTGTAATACTGAATTCTACTTTATTTTGTTTATGTAAATGTAATAAAATGAAATATTTAATTCTGATAAACTGCAATGAAAAATAATAAATAATAAATATTATTATATTTAAAAATTAATAAGCAAGTTGAATTTAAGACGCATCAACCAAATTTAAGATATTAAATTGAAATGACTTACAGAATTCCTTCTTGACAAGATTGACTTCCTTCAGGGCAATGTCTTCTTTCAACTGCTCAGTCTGTTGGCTTGTAATTTTCAGTTTGCTCTTTAAATCTTGCACCTCCTCCTGCGTCTCTATCAAACTTTTATTGCACAGATTTCGCTCCGCACGGACAGCTTCGAATAGACTTTGATGTTGACGATACTTGATTTCGGTATCAGCCAAGCGTTTTTTGTAATCTAATACCTCCACTTGTTTTTGTTTAGTGTCGCTTATTTGTCTCTCCAACTGTCAATATATAGTAAATTAATTATATTTCTGCATTACTTTGCTTAGTACACTCATTATTTTTCTCATAATCACTTAATAGATATTATATACACATTAAAACAGACAGTTAATAAATATAAATATATTAAAACGTAAAAAGAATTGCTTAAAAAAATTGATTTACTTAAATTTCGAATGTACGTATTAATTGTAAGGCTACAAATTGTAAGGCTAAAAATTTTGAAGAATGATTTTATAATGATACATGATGAAGGAGATTTAAAAAGTTTAAAATGATCAAGCTTTTCTTTGTCCAATTATAGCTCAGGAAAATTAGAATTTGGAAAAAAATTGTTGCAAAACTGAATTTTTGTATAGAGATCTATAATGTGTATTTTTTAACATATCAAAATGTGTAAAGACATAGCTGGCTGTCTTGAAAACTGTCTTGAAAAAAATGTGTCAACAAAATTGGTTTCTTGCAAATATCTCAGAAACTAGTCGTACGGAAATTAACGTTTCAATTCAGTTTGAAAATAAAGCTAATAAAAATTCCATAATTTCATTTTTTAATGAACTTTATGTGCAATAGGTTCCGAGATAGATTTTTTTTAAAGAATTTTTTATTTACGATCGTTACGTAAATATGTTGGCTTTGCAAATATCTCAAATTTGACTGTACCTACGCACAAAATGCATATAACAAAATCGAAAAAGTATTTAATTATCTACAAAATAGTTTTTTAATGAATGTTGTACGACCCAGTTCCGGAGATATCATTTTTTAAAGAAATTTTTATTTTTTGTAAATATTATGAAAATGAGAACATTTCCTCGCAAATTTATCAGAAATATCTTATATATGGTTATTCCTATGTCATAAAATCAGCAAAATGAAAAATCATTAAATTTGCATCTTGGTTTTTTAATGATTTATATATTGTGATAATTTTTGTCCATTATCGAGAATCATTGGTGGTGAAATCGCGCATCCTCCTGGCTCGAAAGGCAAGCGCGCATGCGAGTGCACCTGCAAACGTGCGCTACTCCTTAATTATTTGTTTTTATTTAAAAATTTTTCTTTTTTCATTGAGACGTTTTTTTCTCTTTAGTGATTAGTTTCACAATTAGAATTGCCACAGACCGTGCTCGGTAGCTGCAATCCTTCTATAATTGTGCGTCTAACTCACCATTGGGAGAAGAAGGACTACATCGCTAGAAAGAAAGAAAAGGCGATACTGGAAGACCATTTATCTAGGAACCTAGACACGCAGGTTGTATTGTTTCATATATTATATTTGCTTGTAAGCTACTGCCGCCCTAAAATCTTCTTACATCGTACACCCCTTGTAGAATACGACTGGAGGCGAGAATCCTCGGCTATCTAAAGGACAGGACGTTCGTCGAGGATATATGCCTCCAGTACGGAATTGGAAAAGGAGTTGTCAGAACATCCCACGACAACCCAGGAAATTCCGGAGTCTTCGACGGAAAGGGACCTTTGGAAGGAAATTGAAAATTGAATTACGCGCTTTTAAAAGTAGGGATTCGTGACCGCGAGGACAACATGATAAGCCGAAGCCAATCGGCGTGACAGTCCCTTAAAGGAAGGGGGAGAGGGAGTGGCCAATCGGCCTACGTGAATCTGCAAGGAGCTCCCGGGCTCCACTCGTTCTGTGGCCGAGCCGATAGATGTGAGAACATGCGACTTTACTACTGACGATCATTCCTGAAGATTGCGAGTATTACTGCCGAGAGAAATATTGAGGGATTGCGGAAGAATCCTACTCCAGAGGGTGAGATGAACGTCGCCATCGTTATTGTAAAGCTACCGATCCGGATTCGTAGTTTCAGGTAGATCGCATGTGGAAAAGCTCGCGTCGCGAAAAGCGGTTTAATAGTGTAGAATCGTAAAATTGCGAGACACGTGCCATCCTCCCAAGCATTGTGATTAGATGAAATATTAGTTGTCGCCTCTCTTATCACCAGTCGAATCATTTTAAACTTTCGTTTTATCTTGTATCGTTTGTGTCACGCTGAAATTATAGTGATCGTTTCACGCTTTTGAGTTTACGTTCGGTTTCGCATCAATCATGTTACCCTCCTGGCGAGTAACGTGTATTATTTCGGATACGAGTTCTTACATGCTGTCGAGAGGTTTGTGAATAATCATTTAACCGTCATCTTCTAAGGCGACCGCGGAGAAAAGCTCGTGGTCTAGAGTACAGGGCCCATCATTAGAAGTAAGCCATCGTTGTCTTTTGTGAAAATAGATTACATCAAGTCCAGCGGAGGGAGCGAAGCTCCGGAGAGTAAAATGATTTGCTAAATGTAATTGTTCTTAATTTTTTTCTTATCTTGTGTGATTCTTGCAACCTACCTCTCTTATTCTACGACAATTTTCTCATTTTTGACAACCCATCCCTGATGCTGTCGCGAATTAATTAATTAAATTAATCAATTGTGAATAAAAATAGGAAAGAATATGGAAAGTATGGCACGCTCTCTCGTGCCTGGCACCAATTTGTTTAGCAAAAAGCTCTGATATTTGTGTAAAATCTACGTGGCTATCGAATGTAAAAACTTTTCAAAAAGAGTAGATCAAGGAGTAGGCGACAAAGTTGTTGTCGTTTGCGAGCACGATTACAATATAACTAATTATTAAGCTACAGCTGAAAAACGTTCATTATACGTATTTTTTAGTATATTTTTGTAAATAACTTATTTCTGACATATCTTAAGCGAAATATACAGAAAAATCTTGTAAAATCTTATAAAAAATCAGTGAAATTTTATAAAATCATCTTTAAAATGGAATTTTTTTAAATTTTCTCCGATGAATAGTTTCCGAGATACAGCCTTTAGAATACTTCGTAATGATTTTATGATAAAATCGGACATTTTTTGTATAAACAAACATATGTAATGATAATAAAATAATTAATATCCACATTTTTCTGTTAGTTTATATATATATATAAAAGCTTAAATCCGCTGTGTTTCAGAAAAACACATTTTTTTTTCTAGGAAGCAAAAAGAAATTTATTCAAAGTACTTGCCCTCGCTAACTATACATTTTTCCCATCTTTCGGGCAATTTGTGTATACCACGCCAAAAAAATTCTTCATCTTTCGGGGCAAACCACTCATCAAGCCATTTGCGGACATCTTCGTAAGAATCGAAGTGCCGCTCAGCGTGGCCCAATGACGAAAACAGGTGATAGTCAGAAGGTGCTAGGTCTGGTGAGTAAGCGAGATAGGGTAGCACTTTCCAGTTGAGTGTCTCCAAGTAATTTTGGACCATTGTTGACGTGTGCGATGGTGCGTTGTCATGGAGGAAAATCAGCTTGTCATGTCTTTTCCAATAATGCGGCCTTTTTTCGCACAGTGCAATTTGATCAGTTGGTGGTAGCGGTGAGCATTAACAGTTTCATCAGGTTTTAACTCATAGTAGATGACACCCTCCACATCCCACCAAACGCACAGCATCGTCTTCCGTCCGAAGCGATTTGGTCTTGAGGAAGATGTTGGTTGGGCGGGATCAACCCAAGATTTCTTGCGTTTAGGATGCTAAAAATAGATCCACTTTTCATCGCCTGTCACAATCCGATGCAGGAACGACTTTCTTTTTTGTCTGGCAAGCAGAATTTGGCACGTGTTTTGGTGTCGCTCCATCGTTCAGTGCGACACCCATTTTTCGATCTTTTGAACCTTCCCCATGGCATGTAGCCGCATGGAAATGGCTGCTTGAGAAATACTCAATTGCTCGGCAAGCATTTTTTGCGATTGGGTATCGTCCAAAAGAGTTTGCAATTGACAGTTTCAACCTTCCTGAGCCGATTTTCACGCTTCTTGTCACTCAGGTCAAAATTGTCGTCATTGAACCGGCGAAACCAATCTCTGTACATTGTTTCCGACAAAGCATTGTCGCCATAGGCCTCCACAAGCATTCGATGCGATTCGGCAGCCAATTTCTTCAAATTGAAACAGAAAAGCAAAGCTTCCCGGATATGCTTTTTTTTTAGCAAAAAACTAAACATGATTACGAAAGAAAAAATGTATGTTGTTGTATGAAATTGCTAATGATGTGCACTGGTTAATGTTGACAGATGTCAAACACATAAAAAAAAGTGTGTTGTGTGCCCAGGGTAACTTTGTACGCTCACTAATGCCACATGAGCAAACAGCGGATTTAAGCTTATACATCTGGTAGAGCCACATGCGTCATTTATTACAGACAACAGGATTTGACCATCGTGTGAATTATACTATAGTTTTGGCACTCTATGAGTGACTCCATCTTGATCGTTCGCGAAATCTAATATGGAATAAGAATATTGCTGAAAAATTGCTGAAAGAGATTCCAAGAAGAATTGACACGTTTAATGATTTTTCAAGATTTTAAATAAAGAGATATCAACGCATCAAATGAGTAATAAATTTATTTATTAAAATTTTATTGCGCACCTTCTCTCGCATTGATTCCCATAAGCCCAGATTAATTTTGTTTTTGTTATTTTAAAGAGAGAGAGAGAGTCCTCGTTTAACATATTTATAATTATACATATACTTATATATATATATATATATATATATATATATATATATATATA
>NW_012130124.1:330453-344845 GCF_000143395.1 Atta cephalotes | reverse complement strand
ATATATATATATATATATATATATATATATATATATATATATATATATATATATAGGTGTCCCGAAAGTTTTTGTTAATCGCTTTTGTGTAGATTGAACGGACTAAACTGAGTCGAAAAGTCCTGTATCTTTTTGTAATTTTCACAATAACTAACAATTAATTACTATTACGCATTAATTACTAAAAATTGCCAAATATTGATTTTGAATAATTTTTTAATCAAATACCATCAACTTTACAAAAAAGCTACAAGAGACAAAAATCATTTATTTTCTTCTCATAGAATTCTAAGAATTTTTTCTAGAATTTTTTATTAACTTTTTATTACTGCATTTTTTTATTTTTATAAACATAAAAAAATACAGTATTAAAAAATTCTGAAAAAATTCTCAGAACTTTATAGAAAAAAATGAATGATTTTTGTCTTTTGCAGTTTAACGGAAACTCCGCCCGCTGTGACGGAATGTTTAAATTCTTCGGTATTGATCGTGACGGGTAGAATTTCACAATTCGTCGCCTGTACTGTACAGAACAACCCGTTTTTACAATGTTACAATGCAATTACAATGCAAATTAATTCGTCATTACTGTGATGACACGCTGTGATCCGATCATGTTCCCATTGGCTCGGTAGAGCCAGAGGGTTACGAGAACGACTTTGGCCAATCGCTAGACAACGCGCGTGTTATTGAAGGATATGCAAGATGTGTAATCATTGAACAAAGACCTCCAAAAACCTTCAGTTATTTGCCAACGAAAGTCTATTTTCATTTAAGTTAAGCACGCTTGGTTCGGCGGGAGCGATAAGGAGCAGAGGTTAGCGACACAGGGAGTAGGAAGTGCCACGGAGTTCCGTCGGTAGCGAGTCGGTTTCGGAAGTTAGGATCGCGAATGGCTTTTGCATGTGCATTGAACAGGTCGCGATCGGATGAAACATGATTCTGTTATCGAAATATACGGAGGTAATCCTAGGCGAGAAACAAATTGTTAATACGCTGCGATAAAGGTAGGAGAAATATAATCGCTGACGAGCTCTAGATGTAGAGCTTTGGTCATGAGGTATACGAATAAAGTATAGGCCTATTGCGATTTATGCCCTCGACCGGGAGTCATTCGGACAGCGATCGGACATGCGTAATCAACGCCGGTATGGACAAAGGCGCGAGCAGTGTGGTTGATTCTCGCAATCGGGAGGTCGCCCATGAATTCGACGGGCATGTCGGCGCATTTACGCGTGCATGATATGCACTACAATAAAGAACGAATCGAATGGTGGCGCGGGTCCGTAGAATCTAGAATTCGTGTCGCAATGAGGTGAGCATTAATTGAGAACCGTCATGCAACGTTCGAATATGATAATGCTGGATAATGAGTATTAAGAGCGGGTGTACGTAAGACGATTCTTCGTCACTCTTGGGAAGCTAGCTTGACGGAATCTTCCTCGAATATGAATAAGTCCATCTTCATTCATATAAGAATTGAGAACAAAGAGCGGGCTGTTCTTTGGTACCAAGCGCTTATGTTTTAGAATCCCGATTTTATTAAGAAACCTGTTTGATTACATAGTTTTAAGCCAGCGTTTGGCACTGAATTTTTTCGGGGAACAAGATTGTGGTATTCGCCACGGTGGACGGTTGGTTCATCAGAGATGGATTGCCACATGCGCTCGATGTCTTGAGAATCAATTAAGGTTTGCCGATACATTTTGGCGATATCGGCGATAAACACATAACGGTACACGGTATTGGCGTCACTGCATTATAGGACAGTAGCTAAATCTCTTTGAAAGTCAATGCACATGATCATTCAACGATGTCCCGTTTGATGCGGCATGAAGCATTGAAAACCACTCGTAACTGGATTGTTGTACTACTGTCACGTAAGACAGCATGATGCGGAATATAATAAGTTTGCTCTGGTTTGACAATTTCTATCAGTGGGTTTTGGTCATATGACCGAGTGTTTCGTACTCTACGAGAAATTCGCGGTACTCGGAAACGTTAATTGGGTCTCGAATTAAGCGTTATTCCAAGCGACGAAAGCTCGAAATAGCAATAGAGCACCTATCGAGATAGGTGGTTTTTAAACGGTAATCGGATGATATAGCATTCTTCCGTACGGATGTATGAGAATAAGTGACTTTAAAGTGCTCTTCGGTGCTTCTCAAGGCTCCGAGGAGCTTTCTAAGGCATTTCCTAAAAGCGACGAAGATCGCGATCGAGTGTTTCAATAACAACTCCGTTATGCGCAAGTATGGAAATTGACTCAATAGTCGAAAACGGGGCTATTGGTCCAGAAAGAATCCAGTCGAGAGTCGTATTTTGCGCGATAGGCTCATGTTCGGAACCTTTTCGAACATCGTCGAGAACGGGCCGTTAGATGCCGAATAGATCAGCACCGATTATGATATCGATCGGATTCGAACTCATGGGGTCACGATCGACAAGCTCGAATCCGACGACGTGTTTCCAATTGCGTGGTATCGACTCGGTAAATATTTCATTAATGATCGAAGTATAAACGTGGTCATAGTATAGGCAGGTCCGTCGCGAAACGCCGGAGTAATTGTAATTTGGGCTGCGTCACGCACGACGGACTGCATTTCGCTAATGTTAGTAATGGAAATAAAGCGATTAATTTTCGAAAGGCATAAGCGTTGAGAAAGCAATTCGGAGATGAATGTAGAGACGAATCCTTGATCAAGAAGCGCGCGAATGGTGACAAAATGACGTGAGGCAAATAAATTCACACGCGCGTAGTCGTGAGCAAGATTTTGGAGCTCGGCGCTTTTCGATACAAGTGCGTAGCGACGGCGCTTACATTCTCGCTATTCGTGCGGACGATTGCTTAATGTCGACAGGCTTAACAGAATTAAAATGTAATGCCATTTATAATGACTTATTGAATTTTTGTTTTGTTTTCAACTAAAAAATCAAGCCAATCATGCCAATGTTCAGTAGCGCAACTGAGGTTGCAAAGCTTGTATCGCTTTATTAGTTTGATCGCGAAGCGTGCGAAAATCGTTGAACGTTTCTGTCGTGAGCGGTAAATTGAACAGCGATTGTAAATGTATCGTATAAGGTGTATAAGCTTAAATCCGCTGTTTGCTCATAGGTGGCATTAGTGAGTGTACAAAGTTACCCTGGGCACACAACACACTTTTTTTTATGTGTTTGACATCTGTCAACATTAACCAGTGCACATCATTAGCAATTTCATACAACAACATACATTTCTTCTTTCGTAATCATGTCTAGTTTTTTGCTAAAAAAAAAGTATATGCGGGAAGCTTTGCTTTTCTGTTTCAATTTGAAGAAATCGGCTGCTGAATCGCATCGAATGCTTGTGGAAGCCTATGACGACAATGCTTTGTCGGAAACAACGTACAGAGATTGGTTTCGCCGGTTCAATGACGACCTGAGTGACAAGAATCGAAAATCGAAACCTCAGGAAGGTTGAAACTGTCAATTGCAAGCTCTTTTGGATGATACCCAATCGCAAAAAATGCTTGCCGAGCAATTGAGTATTTCTCAAGTAGCCATTTCCATGCGGCTACATGCCATGGGGAAGGTTCAAAAGATCGAAAAATGGGTGCCGCACTGAACGATAGGCAGATGGAGCGACGCCAAAACACGTGCCAAATTCTGCTTGCCAGACAAAAAAGAAAGTCGTTCCTGCATCGGATTGTGACAGGCGATGAAAAGTGGATCTATTTTCAGCATCCTAAACGCAAGAAATCTTGGATTGATCTCACCCAACCATCAACATCTTCCTCAAGACCAAATCGCTTCGAACGGAAGACGATGCTGTGCGTTTGGTGGAATCAGGAGGGTGTCATCTACGAGCTGTTAAAACTTGATGAAACTGTTAATGCTCACCGCTATCAACAATTGATCAAATTGCACCATGCTCTGCATGAAAAAAGGTCACATTATCGGAAAAGACATGACAAGCTGATTTTTCTCCACGACAACGCACCATCGCACACGTCAACAATGGTCCAAAACTACTTAGAGACACTCAACTGGGAAGTGCTACCCCATCCCGCTTACTCACCAGACCTGGCACCTTCTGACTATCACCTGTTTTCGTCGATGGGCCATGCTGAGCGGCATTTCGATTCTTACGAAAATGTTCGAAAATAGCTCGATGAATGGTTTGCCCCGAAAAATGAGGAATTTTTTTGGCGTGGTATACACAAATTGTCCGAAAGATGGGAAAAATGTATAGTTAGCGAGGGCAAGTATTTTAAATAAATTTGTTTTTGCTTCTTAGAAAAAAAAAAGTGTTTTTCTGACTAAAAAACAACGGATTTAAGCTTATACGCTTGGTAATAAGAATATTTATTATCGTACCGGAAAACGAAAATATTTCACGCGATAGTGAAATTATCATTACCGCGAGATAGTCAAAAGCGTTGCTCCTTTACTACTCCCTCTTTACACATGAACATAAATAATGCATGCACTCGACATTCGTTATTCCGATCATCATGAATCATCGATTTAAATTTCGCGAAAGCTTTCCCATTTGTCAATACTCCTGTCGAAAGTTGATCCTCGAGTAAGTTGATCCTCGAAAGATGCAACGATGACCGGGACGAGTTATTAAGATCATTTACATCGTGTGCAACGGGATGGAGTTCGCTGACTTCGTGAGTATAGTACCTCAGCCATGTAATCGGCTGCTTCGTGATAATAGTCCTCACACGTCAGGAAGTAATTCTGAATGAAGTACGCATGGATTGCCTTTAGTTTCTCATTCGCAGCTAGCGCAATTTTGCAATCCAGCTCCTGGCGAAGATCTCCTTGAGAGTTGCGAGGCGTTGCCGCATATCTTCTTGACTTATTTCTTAAAATTAGTGAGTGTGCAAGATATGGCGCCCATCTTTTGTTTTGCGTATTCATCAGTTTGTCGAGAGACGACATGATTTCCAACAAAAAGGCACGACTCGGAATGTTCGAGATTCAAGCAAAATAACTTTTCTTGACGCCGATCCGGCTCAAAGGATCAGAATATGTTTTGTGTTTGTGATGCTGATATCACCTTGTATGGAAGGCTCACTCGCCAAGGCGGTATGTAATAACGATGACTCTCTTTGTTGTAACTATTCAAAATTTATTGTTGAGAGAATTAAGATTTGTTCAAAGTGGGCGGTAAGCGGTGTTCGTAATCCGATAATTGATGCGTTTGGTAAGATATATGCACAAGTAAGTTTGGTAAGATATTTGCACTTGGTACGTCGTCAAGTAATTTTTCGCAGCCGTTCGGAAGAAAGAGTATTGCGAGCAGTAACGAGACCAGCAAATCTCATCGAAGATTCAGGTAATTCTCGCGCACTGAATGCCCTCGTGGTACCAAGAATGTTCCATGATAAAAAACAACATTAGCATGCGACAAAGTGTCGATGTGGTTCGCACTTAATAATTCGAGAAGTAGTGAATAGGGAGTAGATGATTCAAATTGATCGGGATCGGGAAGCGAATTTTCGCACTCGGAACGTGGGCGCGATCGTCAACTTTTCCAGTGTCGCGCAAGAGAGGTCGCGTGCCTTCTGAGATAGATAGCACGATTAGAACAGGAGCAAGATACACGCATGTTTTGAATGAAACGTGGTCGCATGATTGAACAGGGACGACGTCTACGAGCTATTTATTTGCCATCCCCGTGAATACATTTAAAATTAAGTATGATTCCGGAAGATTTGGTATCAAAAATAGCGCCAACTTATAATTCCATAAAAATAGCATTTCCCAAGTGACATATATATCATTTGTAAATAAAAGATTTGATATTAATAACTGACACCAAGTTTAATTCTAAGAAATATGCGTACTTTCAAAAATGATATAAAGCATTTCAATTGCACTAATTGTATAAAACTACTTTTAAAAATTCCCAAGATTTCGTAACTCTTAATTTAAAAAATAGAACTCACTATATGTATCTATACAAATTTTTCCTGTTCCATGTCAAATGTGATAGTAACTATTTAAAATCTTCCTTTAAAATGTTATATCACAAAATTGCATTATTTTACTCAATCCAAGGGTTATCACAATTAAGGACATAAGTATAAAATAAAAAAACTGTTAATGAAAAAAAAATGCTTTATGCGAAAAAACTTGTCGCTGCTAAATATTAAATTAGGAAAATAGGGAATAGCCCAGATTTTTTGATCGTAATGAATGAATGCAGGAGTTTTTATATTTAAAAAGATCATAGTTTTGAATGTCCTGAATTATAGGCAATGTTTTGTCACCTCTTGTTTTTGCCGCTAGTACTACCATATTGAAAAATCTGCAAAAAATAGCACTTTTTGAAGTTTTTTCGAAATATCTCGCGTTTAACGCATTCTATCGCAAAAATAGTTATTTTCAAAATAAAGCTGAGTAAATTTTCCACAAATTATATCTTACAAGTTTATTTGTGCAATACATACTTTCGAAGCTAGAGCGCGGTAAAAAAACATGTACTTTGAGTGCAGGTTATGTGCAGGAATTAAATAAGCCTTAATACTATATATATTAATACTATATATATATTTTATGGTTTTATTATTACACCCTAAAATAAAATAAATGTTATATTAGATGTACCACTTTGCTTCCGTTTTTTTTTCTGAAATTCGAGACTTTATTGTAAAACTGGTTATACATTTATGATTCAAAGTATTGTCCATCGCCACTACTGGCCACTACTTTCTCCCATCTTTCGGATAACGTACGAATCCCGCGTCGAAAAAACTGGTCATCTTTTGAGGCTATCCACGAATCGATCCAATTTTTTACTTCTTCATAAGACCGGAAGTGCTGGTCAGCCAGGCCGTGTGTCATTGATCGAAACAAGTGATAGTCAGAGGGAGCAACGTCTGGAGAATACGGCGGGTAGGACTTCCCATTTCAACGTTTCCAAGTATGTCTTGACCACTTTCGCAACATGGGGTCGAGCATTGTCATGCTGCAAAATCACTTTATCGTGTCTCTCGTTGTATTGCGGCCGTTTGTCTTTCAATGCTCGTCTCAAACGCATCAATTGCGTTCGATACCGATCGCCTGTGATTGTTTCAGTCAGTTTTAATAGTTCATAATACACTACGCCGAGCTGGTCCCACCAAATACAGAGCATGACCATGGACGTCAAAATCACCGTTCTTGAAGCGTTGAAACCACTCATGACACGTTCTTTCACTAATAGCGGCCTCGCCAAGTATTTGAGAGCATTCGATGAGCCTCAGCCGCAGATTTCTTCATATTGAAACAAAAAATTAAAACTTTCCGCAAATGACGAGAATTTGGCTCGTAAACTGACATTTTCAATCGAGAATAACTTTATGCAGACACAAAACGACTAATGTTTCTATGGGGTTATGTTGATAGATGCCCAAGTTTATTGTATGACGTCTATGATCTATTTATTTCGACCACCACTTACCGCTAAAGCCATCTATAGGAAAACGGCGGAAGCAAAGTTGTACACCTAATAATATATATATATATATATAATATATATATAATAATATATATAATATCGTATGAAACAGTAATGATATAATTAAAGATATAATTATAAGATATAATTAAATAATATTATAACATTAATCAATTACAGATGAAAGCTGGATCATTGTATGGATTGTCGAACTCTTCGAAGTCGTCTTCATCGCATGCAATTTCTTATGCATTCTCGTACGACGATCCATCACAGTACGAG
Organism: Atta cephalotes; assembly: GCF_000143395.1. Lineage (NCBI taxonomy): Eukaryota > Metazoa > Arthropoda > Insecta > Hymenoptera > Formicidae > Atta > Atta cephalotes. Next base: position 337,131 of record NW_012130124.1, on the reverse strand, counting down.
CAAATTACTGAACATTTAAGGCAGGCCTTTTTGTAACTGCAAAGTGACCGATATTCTTTTTTGCACTTGCAAGAAATCATTTGAAATAGTATATCCGGTGTTGGTTTCTTAGTCGTAGCAATCAAAGTAAGGCCAATATTTTGGTGTTGCCATCCCCATTCCATCAGATTATTTATCTTTCGGATTATCCTTCTACTGTTGAACCTAATAATATGTTCTTAATGAGTGTTGCTGTGCTGATGCTGATGTAGGAGGCAGCATCGCAAGATTGAAAGTGCGATTATTGGCAGATTTCAAGAAACAATACCTGGTCGCATCTAATGACGATATGTAATCTTCTTTGATATATCCATATACTGCTAGAAGAAAACTAAATCGCTGTTCTCCAGCAGTTATATCTTCAGGCATGTTCATTAAAAATTTGTATAATGTTTCCCATATGTGAATTCTTCTGCAACGTGTTGAAAAATTTAATTTTGCCTTCGTTAAAGGAAGCAGACGTGATATCACAATCACTAAATGTGTGGAGAAACAATACATGTTTTGCCATTTCTCGTGACAGCAGCTCTGAAGTAGAACACACCTGTTGTTCAGTTTTCCTCTGCCCGATTTAATAAAATATATTGACTTGGTTCGGAGCTAGAATCGTTAAGAGCACTAGAAAATCTACATCTTCGTCGATGATTACGACCAAATCAAACACAAATGAAGTGTCAATGGCCGTATTGACAATCAATGCATCAGCGTCTTTTAAGGCTTCTTTTTCTGCCAAGTCTCTCAAATTTGGACTCATCCGTCCACAACACTTTTTAAAAATCTTCTACAGTCTAATTCTTGTATTTTTGCGACCATTGCAATCTTTTCTTTTTATGTATTGAGTGAAGAAGTTTCCATACAGCAGCTCTATTAAAGAAAACTGATCTAAGTCTCCTTTTCATAGTTGCTTACAAATATCTGTTTGTCGTGGCCTAAGTTGAAATTTACTTGAATTATAGGAGTAGTTCGCCGCCTATCTCGTTTGGAGAGCAATGGACTTATCTTTAGTTTTCGTAGTCATCCCTGGCTTCGTGGTCTATCTTTGTTGGTTCTAATTTCACGAAAACGCTTGATGTATGTAACAGTGGACTTGGGGATCTTCAGTTTTGAGGCAATGTTACGAATAGAAAGACTATCATTGTAGTATGTATTGATTACGGCCCTCGTCTCGGTTCACATTTGCTCGTAATCACGGAGCCATCTTATAATTCACAAACACTTTTTTTTAATTCAATAAAAAAATTAAAACTTGTATTAATATTAGAGCACCACATACGTTGTTATCAAATTCTTGTCTCTCCATTTTTTACAATTGTTTTCACATTACGATGTCATAAAAGAAAACAGGAAATATTTACAAACACACGAACAAAGATACAGCATCAAGCGGAATTGAAATTGATCATTGTTGTCAACTAAATGCTTATTTTTAGAAGATTACAAAAAAGATTTGATTTTTTCCAATCGTAAGGATCAAATGATAATATTTTGTTTTGTTTCTTATATTTTATAAATAAATATAATGATTTCTTTTGATCGAATATTCATGTTTGTCTTAAGCATTTTTAACCATATAAGTATGCCTAAAAATTTTTGACCGGCAGTGTACGTTGTTAAATTCTTCAACTTCAAATATTATGCAAAATGCCCAGAGTCCACGTAGTCAGAACACTTCGATTCCTCGTTCGAGTTAGTCCCTCAATGCTTTTCATCATCCTCATCAGCGTCTGTTCAATGCATATATCTGTCCATGTTCCGCTCCAAAATTTATCCGTTCATCTAATTGTGAAAAATTCTCGCGTTGTAAATTACTCGTACTCTTTAGATGTCATATTCTTTCGTAAAACTATCATATCTTGAAGATATAATTGTATTGATTTTGCATAAGAAAAATAATCACAGGCATGGAAGAAAGGAAGCATTTTTTGAATAGTTTGCAAATGCAGTTGCCAATTTCCTGATCTTTCCGATAAATTGACGAGTATCATCATGCGAAAATATTGCACCCATAATTTTGCAGTTGGACTATAATTTTCAAGTTTTACGAAAAAGACTGTGCAAATTTATCCTCGAATGTTTTATAAAAAGACTGATCATCTGCAATAAGAACCACTGATTTGTTTATGTCACCGAGAATCATTACTACGTTTTTCTTCAGTGAAATCTATCATTTGAAGTATAATTTTTGTAAGAGCCAGATGTGTTAGTATGTGAGCTCTCAGCGCACATGTATATGCATGATGACCCGTCATCATTTTATCTATAGAGATTGATGTATAAATCGTAATTAATTACAAGTTCCTTTAGTTCATTTCCAGCCATAACATAATTTATACATTCTAGAAAGACATTAATAAACAATCGGAATCTTGCCGCGCTGATTATAGCATGTGTTATATTCGTACACTTTGTTTTCCACTTTTTATGAAAATTAACTTTTTCACTTTCTCTTCGAGGAAGACGTTCAAACTTTCCAGTACAATCGTCTTAATATCTTGCAGAAAATTGTCTGCTAGGGGGTAGTGCTTTGTTTCGTACACTTGTGAATGAATATCCTCTAGCATTATTACCGCTGCTTCTTTCATAACACAAAGAAAATCATTCAATCACAAATCCCCTTATCATACAACTTTGCTTCCACCGTTTTCCTATAGATGGCTTTAGCGGTAAGTGGTGGTCGAAATAAATAGATCATAGACGTCGTACAATAAACTTGGACATCTGTTAACATAATCCCATAGAAACATTAGTCGATTTGTGTCTGCATCATAAATTCTTATTCTCGATTGAAAATGTCAGTTTACGAGCCAAATTCTCGTCATTTGCGGGAGGTTTTAATTTTTTGTTTCAATATGAAGAAATCTGCGGCTGGGGCTCGAATGCTCTCAAATACTTATGGTGAGGCCGCTATTAGTGAAAGAACGTGTCGTGAGTGGTTTCAACGCTTCAAGAACGGTGATTTTGACGTCCAAGGTCATGCTCTGTATTTGGTTGGGACCAGCTGGGCGTAGTGTATTATGAACTGTTAAAACCGACTGAAACAATCACAGGCGATAGGTATCGAACGCAATTGATGCGTTTGAGACGAGCATTGAAAGACAAACGGCCACAATACAACGAGAGACACGATAAAGTGATTTTGCAGCATGACAATGCTCGACCCCATGTTGCAAAAGTAGTCAAGACATACTTGGAAACGTTGAAATGGGAAGTCCTATCCCATCCGCCGTTCTCCAGACGTTATTCCCTCTGACTATCACTTGTTTCGATCAATGGCACACGGCCTGGCTGACCAGCACTTCCGATCTTATGAAGAAGTAAAAAATTGGATCGATTCATGGATAGCCTCAAAAGATGACCAGTTTTTTCGACGCGGGATTCGTACGCTACCCGAAAGATGGGAGAAAGTAGTGGCCAGCGATGGACACTTTGAATTATAAATATATAACTAGTTTTTTACAATAAAGCCTCGAATTTCCGAAAAAAAACGGCGGAAGCAAAGTTGTACACCTAATAACATTTTCCAAGTTCAATTCCGGACCACTTGACATCGAAACGATGTCTCATGCTTTTATATAAAGCGATTGGTAAAATGTCACGAAACATATTTATTGATTTGTAGTTTCATTTTTTTACAGTAATTCTTAGTACTGTAAAAATTGTATCATAATCACTGGAGGACGCATTAATAAATGGCAAGCACAGTATTTTCGTTTTATGGAATAATTTGCCTTTAGCTGCTTCTTTCATAAAATCATTCCATCTCGATATGAAGAGCAAATTCGGCCTATTTTTCATACAGCCAGTGCAAATCCGATGAAGATGACAATAGTTGGCTGGAAACTGGATGAATATATCATAAATTGAAAATTTTAATTGGTTTCAAATCAGATTTCTTCTTTTTCTCGCTATGAGCGGAATGGATCCAAAATTCCCAATAACTTCAGATGTTGACATTGTTGTGAGACGTTCAATTTTTTGATCGGAAGCAACAGTTGTTGAAGGAGTCAGACATTGAATTCCGCCCATGAAATATATTTAAGCCGTCCAATATTTCCGTATTGAAATCTGCATTTCGAATAAAAACTATGAGAATGACAATCGATTGATATCGGAACGCATTATAGCAAAGATCTCCAAATGCACTGCTTCTTGATACGATAAACAAAAGCTTAAAGCTGATAGTATTTCGAGGAATTTCCTAAATGCGTATTTTTTGTTCGCTGCGATTTGTTGCCGTTGCAACGCTCCGATTTGCAACGGCGACAAATACGATCTTGCTGCGCTGATTATAGCATGTGCTATACTCGTACACTTTATTTTTTACTTTTTGTGAGAACTAACTTTTTTACTTACTATCATTTTCTCTTCGAGGAAAGTTCAAACTTTCTGGTATAACCGTCTTAACATCTTGCAGAAAATTGTCCGATGGAAGGTAATGCTTTGTCTCATATACTTGTGAATATCCTTTAGCATTATTGCCGCTGCTTCTTTCACACGCGAAGTCATTTTTCCTCTTGATTCGATTTTCTTTCCGCGTATTGATAAGTATTTTATATCCGATATTACGAAAACAATTGGAGACGATTTCTTGCCGACATTAGCAACAATAATATCATCATCATACTTAAAATCTACTTTTTACTGTTCTTACATCTGGATGATATTCTCATTGTATTTGCGCCATTAATTCCTCAATAGTAAACTGGCATTATCTTCTAAATATGCATAAATATATTGCATCACTTGATCTACGTTCGATGACGGCTGACCTCGTTTCTGACTCTCGGGTAGCGTATACAATTTCTTCATGCACGAGTTGTGATATCTGGCTCAACTGCAACCAAATCTACTGCTTGATTAACATGATCTATAATTTGGCGTATCCAATCGTCATTGTGCTTCGAAGCAATTTCTAAAATTGTATCTTTCATCGAAATCTTTCTCACTTCATAAATAATGTCACGTTCGATTAGTTTTATTTTTTCTATGTGTTTTTTCAAAGATTCCTCGGTTATTTCTTCTGCACAAAGAAAACATTCTTTTTTAAATTCGAAAGTTGAGACAATAGAACGTAATGTTACTCTTGGAGTGCTAGTACTACCGTCTTTGCGCAGAGTGCAGCGATAAGTTTTTCATTACTATACGATTTTCAGCATGTCTCGTGAACACGCACAGACGTTCGGCCTTTGAAAATTGCCCTTTTCTTTTCTTTTTTTATTTGATATTTCAAAAGTCTTCACGCCTCTCTCTTTCACTTTAACCACATCACTCCCTAACAACTGTTCACAAATAAAGCATTTTTCCACATCAGCCATCGTTTATAAACATGCTCAATTCGACAATATACAAAACGCACATCGAATAGTTGAACATTTACTAAAGTATGAGACAGATAAAATGAAATATTCTCGACAACAGTGTAAATACGTCCAGATCGTAGTATATTACGGGATCACCTACGATCCAAATTCGTATATTAGAGGAGATCGGTTCAGTTGACTATAGGGTAAGTAAAATAATCGAGGCTACATTAAAAATATAACACGCAAGACACGCGTAAACGTATCTAAGTACGCAGCAGCGATTTCTGTTCAGTCTGCTGTAAGATCTTGTTATTGAACACATCTATGATAGAAGTTACGCTACAATTTAAAAAAAATTATACATCAATTGTAAGTAAATATTTTTATTTTTAAAGTTTTTTTTTACAATCGTATATGATTATTTAAGATACTTAATATCTATTTAGATAATAAGTGTAGTTCTTGCTTAATAAAGTCCTACAAATTTTGTTTGTTTATGTACCTTTGTTTATGTATATTGTTAATGTTTTTTAAAAAATGAACGGATGGGAATAGTAGACTAACCACAATATAGAATTGTATGAGTCATTTAGTGACGACTCTTACAGTCTTTACTCAAAATTTTATTCCTTTAAAGAGATTTTTCTCAGTGGTAAATATTATAAGTTTAGTTCCTTCAATGTCCAATCTCGAAAATTAGGCTCAATCAACGTTTTTTTGCGAAATGGACAAATTTTGCAAAAAGAAGCATTGTTTCCTGCGAAACGAATGTTTGTGTTTAAAATATTTTTATAAAAGTTTTATTAATATGTAGCCAAAGATGTAGCTCAAAATACATTAATCTTTATTTTAATTATCTTAATCAAATTACCCCGATCCCGGGACTAATTGAATCAGATGCATTAGAAAAATGTATTTTTTTATTAGTTATCAATTTCCCCTTATTATTAAAATATTGAGTAGTCAAATGTATGTAGTAATTGGTTGAATTCATTTTTTCGATAAATCTCTTAATACTGTCTGTAAAAATTCGAAAATAAGAAATAAGTCTATTAACCCCAGTCTGCTCTACCTGTCCACGAGATCTATCGGATGAATTCCTATATAACTCATTCATATATACTCCTATTTTTTATACATAATTGAAACTGTGCAGTATAATTTGCTTTCACTCTGTAGTCAAGGGACACTGTATATGAGCGTATGTGAGTCGTGCGTGCGTGCGTTTGTGCGTGCGTGCGTTTGTGCGTGCGTGCGTTTGTGCGCGCGCGCGCGCGCGGGCACGCGTGTGTGTGTGTGTGTGTGTGTGTGTGTGTGTGTGTGTGTGTGTGTGTGT
>NW_012130124.1:328290-330014 GCF_000143395.1 Atta cephalotes | reverse complement strand
GTGTGTGTGTGTAGTATATATATATATATATATATATATATATATATATATATATATATAAATATTTTTGTTGATATTTTTATACAATCTCTGGAATTAACAATTGCGAAACATTTGTTCACTTATTGTACTATTATCTAGTACTTTGTAAATATTTTATACTTTACCTTCTGTCCTAATCCCTGTACTGCTGTACTATATCTATCTCTTTCTTTTTCTACAACTTCCATTTGTGTTTTCATGTCGTTGATGGTTTGTGTCAGAGTATTCAATTCATGTTCCATCATTTTTTTGCCATGTCCACATAATAATAGTTCGTAATTTAATCGCTTGATTCGCTCATATGCGGTCTCTTTGCTAACAGTAATGTTAGTCTTTTCTCGTAATAGATTTTTGATACGTTGCTTGTCCTCGAATTGTTCCTTGTGACAGGTTTGAGCATCTTGTTCAACATTCTTGACATCAATTAAAGTTTGCTTTAATTCACGTTTCAGTTTAGATTGTTCAGATTCCGCTTTCAGCAATCGTTTGTCTATTAAATCTTTCTCATGTTTGTATTTGGCACTGTCCTCTTTTGTTCTAAAACATTTATTATTTATTGTAAAATCAGACTTGTGACAATGATACAATAGAACATATAATACAATCTATTTTACAAGACACCACGAAATTCAACAAAATTTCAAAAAATGTAGAGCTATGGGAATCAGGGCGCGTATAAAATTCGTGCATAAAATAATTATTTTAAAAACTTCTTTTTTAAAAACAAATAAATAGAATATAAATTTAATTCTCAATCAATCATTAAAATTTTACAACATTTTGATCTAAAACTTACAAAATTCTACATTTTGGCTACAATGCTTAAGCTCTCACAACAAAGAAACGAAGATAAAGACATCGAAAAATGCACCTAATATACCACTAAACAAAATAAATGGATAAAAATAAAATTACGTTGTCCAATTCGGAAGAAATTTTCTAGATGGAGACATCATTTAATAGTAGCGATCCACAAAACATTTACAAAATTTAAAAAAAAACAAATCCGGCACAGACAGTTACATAATAAATTACATAGTAAATAAAAAAAATAATAATAATAAATATTAAGTGTACAACTTTGCTTCCGCCATTTTCCTATAGATGGCTTTAGCGGTAAGTGGTGGTCGAAATAAATAGATCATAGACGTCATACAATGAACTTGGGCATCTGTCAACATAACTCCATAGAAACATTAGTCGATTTGTGTCTGCATCATAAAGTTATTCTCGATTGTCAGTTTACGAGCCAAATTCTCGTCATTTGCGGGAGGTTTTAATTTTTTGCTTCAATATAAAGAAATCTGCGGCTGAGGCTCATCGAATGTTCTCAAATATTTATGGTGCTCTCAAATACTTATGCTATTAGTGAAAGAACGTGTCGTGAGTGATTTCAACGCTTCAAGAACGGTGATTTTGACGTCCAAAGTCATGCTCTGTATTTGGTGGGACCAGATGGGCGTAGTGTATTATGAACTGTTAAAACCGACTGAAACAATCACAGGCGATCGCTATCGAACGCAATTGATGCGTTTGAGACGAGAGAGTTTGAAAGACAAACGGCCGCAATACAACGAGAGACACATAAAGTGATTTTGCAGCATGACAATGCTCGACTCTATGTTGCGAAAATGGTCAAGACATACTTGGAAACGTTGAAATGGGAAGTCCTACCCCACCCG
>NW_012130124.1:311902-325809 GCF_000143395.1 Atta cephalotes | reverse complement strand
TTTCGGAAAAAAACGACGTAAACAAAGTTGTACACCTAATAAAAAAATGTAGAAACATATAGAAGAAACCGCATTAAGATTGGGCATAATAAGAGATATATCGTGACGTGAGTTTGAAAACAGAAGAATAATATTCCTCAATCTATTCCTCAATCCTGTTCAAACTCGAGTCAGGATGTATCTACATCTAAAAATTGTATAAAAATCTTGCTCAAAAACGTATTATTATCGATTATAAAAAGAGGAATTTTTGGAAAAAAATGATGTCATCACAGATGTGAAAACTGCTTAGTATCTAATGTAGTTGAACACAATTTTCACTGTAAAAGTTATCAAACACAAACAGTTAAAAGCTTTGAATAAAATAAGTGAGAATATATATTCTAAAATTAACAGGGAGTAATATATACCGAAGTTCATAGAGATCTAATTGCTAGGATAATTTCATTTTCGATTTCCTTCTTATTATAGATATTTTGATAGTTACTATGGCTATATCTTCCGATATGATAAACATAGGCCTACAAATATTAATTTCTTTTCATCCAAGAATGTATTTACATGTAGAAGTTAGTAAAAAAGTTGAACTTCTTGTTGACACCATTGTAATATCACAAACGAGGAAATTGAATTCGATTGGTTATCAATTTTTTCCGACAGATACCTAAATTTTATTTCCTCAGTAGAATTTCAAAAACGTAGTACAATTATAGCTTTATGGATTAATTTTTACCTCTTTAAAGTTAGGCCAGTTATTTAAGAAATTAGAAAGAGTGAAATTTTTAAAGGGCAAGTTAGACCTTAAGTGTTTAGATAATGCATATAAATTTAGATACTATATATATATATACTATATACAGTTCTTTAAACTGCGCAACAAAATGATTTTTCTTAAAATGCAAATCCGACTGAACTATCGGAATAATATCATAGATATGCATATAAGCATCTTAAAAAGGTCTTTACAACGCTGAACAAGATATTAAAATCTTTAAATAATTTTATTGTAAAAAATGTTACCTCAGGGAATTGAATCCCCAGAATTCCCTTGTTTTCAGTGCGAGCATCTGTTATTATCGAAACCTTAGTAATATTCTTTATATAATAACTAGTACTATACGCATGGAAGCAACATCTTTGTATGAATCATTTCTGCCACAAATCCCGCAATTTTCTTTCCAATAATCTCTACCTTTAAAAAAATTTGGAAATTTCCACTTCTTCAGCCAGTTATATTATACGATTTGATCACAAATTTTCAGCCAATCAGTTATATTTGTTTTGAAAGCGACAAAGATGTTGTTTTGTCTTGTTCAGCATCGATAATCGCGTTTTCCACTCTATTAGCATATGCGATTTCGTCATGAACATTTCTGTCATTCTTCATACTGGTAAATTTTATTGAAATATTTCTTTAGTTAGAAGAATCGTTGCACACGCGAGTGAATCGAATGCTTATTGAAATGAGTAACATTTCGATTGGTGCGCTGTCTACTTGCTGCATTCAATCATCATCCGAGATTCAGAATCATCTATCCAAGTGTAATTTTATCCTTAACATTTGGAGAAATAAAATAAAATTTATAAAGATACTGATATTTACCTATACAGTACGTTTTTCAAATTATTACAATAATTATTTAAAAAATCGATTTCTTGAAACCAATATGACTAATTATGACTAATGCCTGAAATGGCCGGACACATATCTTTTTTCGCGTAAGAACAGTCTGTAAAAAGCGCATAAAAATCCCCGGCACCGTCATCTAGTTCATCCCCTTATTAGTTAATAATTACTAACGTGTAATTTTGTTTCAATCTGATCTCTTTTGTTAAATATTAAGTTATAAACAAATGAAGATCAAGATTGAATAGATCGTTTTGTTATCATCATTTTCTGACTTAGTTAACATTAAATATAGTATATAGTTAACATTAAATATGTATAATTTCATCTCCGTTCGATTTCCTTTTGTTAAATATTAATTATCATCGAATATATAATAGATAAATCGCTTTTTCATTATCATTTCCTAGCTTAATTGACAATTATCAGTGTATACCTTTGTTTTTCTTCTATCACATTTTATTTTGTATTAAGTTATAAGTAAATGGAGATCAAGGTTGAATAAATCGCTTTATCATTATTAGACTGCAGATATTTATGCAAAATATTTAATTGAATATTTTGCATAAAATGCATATTTTGCATAAATTGAATATTTACTGATAGCAATCTCAACCTTTTTACTTTACTTTATAATAAATCTTTAACGAACAACGATTGATTAATAACTTTCCGATGGTCATTCAGGGTCATGACTTTAACAATATGAGTCAAGATCATTTCAATTTTTATAACTTTGTAACGCGTGATGGGTTACTGTTACAACTTTCTGAAGGTTGTTCGGTATGATGACCTTTATAATGTGTATGAAAGTTAAAGTCGGAGATGAATTGCTCATTTTAATTTTAATAATTTCTCTAATTAACAAGTGACTATCAAAATACTTCGATTGTTGTTCAATGTATGTCAAGGTCAACATTATCGGAGTTGAATTCCCTATTTTATTTTTTATAACTTTGTAATATTTGACTGGGGCGACTGATAAAACCAAAGGTTATGATCTTCATAACGTATGAGAAGGATTAAAATATATGCCTAATTCTAAAATTCCTTTTCTATAAAGAGATTCTATCTTTTTTGGAGCAAATATCAATATGCTCCCGTTACGTCTTGTGATCCCAAGAAAGGGTTCCCATCTTGTAGCAGTAGTGGGGCGGGAGCTCGCGAGCCGTGGGGCGCTTTGGAATGCACGTAGTCTGAACGCGCCATAGCAATAGAGCACGAAAATTAATTTTGATTTGTTAACGCAGGTATGATGTCTTCGTGTCAAATGTCTGATGCTATAAACGTCAACAAAGTGTGCTCCTGACATCCTTGGGGGCCGCGAGTTTCCGGGACCATGATGGGGCTTATGGGTTGGGGGTACCTGCGGTACCATCCAATCAGAAATGGATCCGTGGGCCAATTAAGAGGAACCCTCCTCCCCAAGCTAGCGTGTAAACTACCGTGCCTGGAGCTGCATGGCGCAAGGGAAGTTACATCTCGGACGGTGCCTTCTGGATACTGGGCGTCCTCCAGGAGTAATAGCCAAACCCTGGGCATTCGCGGCTCTACCCGGAGATCGCGCGACCGCAGTATTCGTGGGAATTGAATGATAAAAAACGACAATAACCAATTTAGAACAAGTTCTCCAGGGCGTAGCTTCCCTAGAACGATCGGAGGAGAGCAATACAATGAAGACGGATCTAATCAAAGTCCTCGCTTCAGCGGCCAAACGTCGCTACAAAAGGGAGAACGGGCTGCAGCAGCTCTAAATTTAATACTCTCAAGCGGCCAAGTCTCAAAAGGCGAGGGGGATACTGCAGCTGGCGCGATTAAACGCGCAAAGTCGAAACACTGCATCTCCCCAGTCGTCCAAGTAAAAAACCCAAAATCGATCGAGAGTCGATCGAGCCTAGGCGACAAAGGGGATTATCAGGATGACCCTCGTAAGACTATCCTGAAATCAAGTTAAGTTCCAATGAGATGGGCGAGATCAGGAAATTTATTATGCGGCGCATTCTCGACCTTCCCAAGAGTAGACGTCTTTACTAGAACCTGGGAAAGGTATAGCGCAGTTATCATTAACTGCGCCAATTAACAGTCGGTGGATTGGCTAAAAAGCTAATCCACTGAATTTAAAGTGGGATCTTAGTTTAGACATTAAGAAATAGGGCAAATTTAGGAATTTTTTTTAACTATTATTCGTAAAAAACTTTAAATTTTAGGGGCATTTTTATACGTATTTAATAATTAATTATAAATTTTTTCAAATGATTTTATTAAGATTTGTCCGAGATATACGCCATAGTGCATGAGGCGTTTCGTGTAACCATAATTTGCCATTGACATTGCAGAACTCATTCAAACGATTTTAAACAAAAAAAGTAAGATATATTTTCATGTATTATTAATTCCTCTTCTGCGTGAACCTCGCTCTAGGTAAAAAATTACAAAATGTTTTTAAATAAAATTTATTTGAAATAAGATTTGATTTTTTTATTATTCTTTTGACACGTTTTTAACAAAAAAAAGAGTTTATTAATATTTTATTAGTTTTATAGGTTTACACAAAGGATATAACAGTTATTTCGAATTATTCAAAAGATGAAGCCAAAATTATTAATTTTTATATTATGATGTCAACGGACTCGAAAAATATGATTTCGAAAAAAACACATTTAAAGTTTTAGATACAATATACACAGTTTTTTATACACAGTTTTTTTATATTTACATATTTAATTTCTAATTAATCTGTTATTCCTGGTCCATAAAATAAATTTTCTGCTTCCTCAAAGAATTCGATCAAACAAACTAAGAAAGTCTGGAAAATACTGAGAAAAATTCTATAATCCGATATCCGTGACTGATATCAATACAAACTTTTTCGTCTCTGCTCGCATTCAATCTTTTAGCTGATGTATTCGTAAACGAGATTTCATTTTCGGATTTGAAAATTGATTGCTTTGATATTTTCTTTTTTTCTGTCTTGACAGTTAGAGCTTCCTCTTTTATGTTTCCTTTCCATGATATATATTATCTATTCATGTACCATTCAAACCAAAGTTCGAGAAAGAACTGAATTTGAAAGACCACTAAGACTTCAACTGTTATAGTTATGTTAAGTTAGATACGTATAAAGTTTGTTATATGTGTAAGAGATCCAGTTTCTTTTGTTTGGACTTAGGGTTCTTGGAACATAAACAGATCTCCGCATTTCGAGCGAATCCTTTACTTGAGCACGTCAAACGATCGGACGGTCATCTATTAAATCGCTTATATATCGTCAATTTTTCGAATTCCGAAATAATATTTTAGGAACATATTTTTTAAATGTTCTACTATTAGAAAATAAAAAAAATTTTTTTCGATTTTTTAAAGATACTAGACTAAGATCCCCCCTTAATATAAGTGGACATTACCCTGCAAGTGCTACCGGCCGAGGAGCTTCCCAAGTAACACCGGGTAGTGGTACATATGAAGGAGTCTTTGATTATCAAGCCATTAAATTTCTTGAGACAAAACGCAGGTCTGCGCGCCAAGGAATGGATCGTTATGAGGAAAAACGAAAGTAGGGATACCAAGAGCGCCTACTTCGCTGCCCTGATTTGCGGTGCTTCCCTGGAGGTCCTTAAGATCTGCTGCTCTAAACCATTTTGTGGGGTGGATTGAAACTGTAAAGCTAATCGATAAAGAATACAAGGGAGGGAACGACTGCAAGAATGGAGACCGCTTAGACTTCGCGAGTCTCACGTTACCAATAGTATAAATTAACATGCATCACAGCAAAGGCGCCTCATTTCGAAGAAATGGAGGCTCGAACTCCTCTTAGGTTGTGATGCAAACTCTCATCATATAGGGGAATTCAAATATAAACTCGAGAGGAGAGAGCCTCCATGAATTCATAATTGACAGTCATTCTGAATAGAGGATATGAACCCACCTTCATGGACTCTAGAATACAGGATGTAATTGATATAACCATACGCAGCGAAAAGGCTGGCCTGATATGGGACTGGAGAGCGTCTGGAGAACTACGTTCAGGATTGGACTACAGGCAGATAAAATGCTCTCAAACATACGAAAATCTAGAATGAAACCGCAGTCTCAGAACAACAAATTGCTAGGGCTATAGGATGGATCTTGAGGCCACTCTAAAGAACGCCCCAATCAGATTCTACTCCAAGAAGAATTTAGAATTCGCCGCTCAGTATATGAATGACACGAAATAAAAGAGGCCTACGAGAGGCCAAACTGCCCCGAAAGAGCCAAAACATCCACAGATTAAGATGTTATGGTGAAGCGAAGAGTTCTCGAAACATAGGTTGTGAGAAAGCTCTTTAAAGCAAGAAGGAAAAACTTAATAGCGGATTGAGAAGTTTACAGACAAACACAACGCTGTTATAGCAAAGCGATGACTATCGCTAAAAGAAAAAGCTGGAGGAATTTTTATGAAAGCATTGAGAGCTTTCCTAAAGCATCCAGGTTAAATAAAATCCTTAGCAAAAGCAATACTTCCCGTCTGAGCTGCTTAATGTTTCCAAACGGAAACCGAGATAATAGATGAAACCCTCAAACTAATATCTACTCATTTTTCAGATTTTCAAAAGGATACCTGCTACTCACAAAGCAACCCTGGGAATATAAGTCCAGGGAATGGACACTGGCAGCAAAAGTGATATCACCTGACAGAGTCGAATGGGTTATAAAGATCTTCGAACCTTACAAGTTACCGGAACCGGATAGCATCCTAATGTTGTTCAAAGAAGGTATAGGAAACTTATCCGGTCCCCTATCATAGGTGTTTAGGGCTATTATAGCCTTGAGATATATCTTTCAGGCATGGAGTGACACCAGAGTGGTCTTTATACCGAAGCCAAGGAGAAAAGGCTACATTATGGCTATAGACTACAGACCTATCAATCTCACTTTCTTCATTTTGAAGACACTAGAGAGACTGATTGATAGGTATCTGAAAGAAACGTCCTTTTTATTCGGCCTCTGAATCATTCCAATACGCTTACAGGGAGAGTAGATCTACGGCCCTGCACTTAGGGTCAAGGTTCAGCTAACCGCAGGGGGATATGCGTTAAGAATCTTCATTGAAGGAGTTTTTGATAGCCACTCAATTTCATCGATGAAGGATGCCATGTTAAGAATCAAAATTCCAGGTGAAATAATGGACTGGATTCAAAGCATGCTGGAGAACAAAAAACTTACCATCAATCATCGCAATATTTACCATTGAAGGGCGCCCGATGTCGGGCTGCCCGGGAGGAGTTCTCTCTCCTCTGCTATGCCTGGTGGTGGACGAGCTCCTAACAAAGCTGAGGGAATCTGACTGATGACATGACCATTATTACCAGAGGCAACTTTCTTCACGACTTTCAAGAAAAAATTGGTGTAGGACGAGGGAACTGATGATAAATTCGAAAAAAACTTTGGCCATGGTTATCATCAGAAAATATAAGTTCGAACAAATACAGCTTTTAAGACTTTGGGACAAAGTAATAAATTATATTAATTCAGTGAAGCATCTAGAAGTATACTTGGATCCTACATTGAGCTAAGAACATACCTCGAAGACAGGAAAAAAAAGCTCTACATCTCTATGTGGGCTTGTAAGAAAGTTATGGGCAGAAACTGGGTAATAAAATGCAGTGTTGTACCACTCAGAATGCAAGGGTACCGTATAGAATTTATGAATCAGCCGTTAAACAGTCGTACGACGTGCTGCTCAGGGCGTGGCAGAATCACAAATTGGACGTGGCGATGTCGTTTGATAAGGATTCGAGATCCTCCAATTAATATAGCCAGCATTCGAGGGATAAGAAGTTTATTTCCACTTACAAGTAATCGATGTGTTACAATCTTTCGATGTTTCACAGTAGTGCTCGCAGTAACGGAGATTCTCACAGCAGTGTGTCTGCTTGTCTTTCGGAACGGCCCCGAGATACTCGAAGTTTACGCTTTTATATTTACAATTTAGGCCGAATTAATGCGTGGTTGCACTTTAAAGTATGTCATCGGTTTTGAAATCAAAAGTAGGTGACTTGATTTGTGATACTTTAACTGCTGGTCTGCAGAAATTTTATAAATAAATTTTGGATATGACTTATTTGAGTCATGACATCCTTCCCTTGTTGAAAAAAGAAAACAGAGATTTGGCGTTTTCTATGAAAATCTCTTTTCTTAACGCGGGATCTGTTATATTCGCGATTCTTTCGTTTATTAATAGTATACATAATTACTGTATTACAATAATCACATTAATTAATATAACAGTACTACTCGAAATTGAAATATATATAATGGGTTCCAGCAGAAATGATGACTCTTGTGCATTTTTTAATTCTGCTGTTACATTTTGTAATTTGATGCTTAAATCCATTAATTCCATCGGGTCGCAAATAAGTTTTCTTAATTTTATTACTTCCGGTTGATTTAAGTCCTTATGCTCTAGCTACTTTCGCAAATGGGTTACGGGTTACTCTGGCAAGCGAGTTTGAATGATTGTAGCTTTGATGATTCCTATTGTTTTTACAGTTCATGTTCGCAGTTATTAATTTATGTTCTTCATTTAGCGCAATTTGTCCCGTTCTTACAATTTTCCTCACGATTTTTACAATTTTATAGTAATTGTTTGTTCATGAGGGGTGGAGTATAGCATGCTCGTTGATTTTCGAGAACTATATACCATATGAATAGATTTAATATATCGCGTGTTACACAATATCTTGGAATTAAAATTTTGCACATGCATTTGAATTTCACATAACGAATTTATGTTTTCGGTATACAAGATTGGTGTGTCCGCAGATATAAGTATACTCAATTTGTTTACATCTTATGCTTAAATCTTCACGTGTTAACGTCATATATTGCTGATTTTCGCTACGATTTAGAATCCGTTATGGTCTGATCTATTTCAGTCATAGTTATCATGGTCGGATGTAAGTAATGGTATGATCTTGAGTATATCATGCTGGTCAGCCAAGCCGTGTGCCATTGATCGAAACAAGTGATAGTCAGAGGAAGCAACGTCTGGAGAATACGGCGGGTGGGGTAGGACTTCCCATTTCAACGTTTTCAAGTATGTCTTGACCACTTTCGCAACATGGAGTCGAGCATTGTCATGCTGCAAAATCACTTTATCGTGTCTCTCGTTGTATTGCGGCCGTTTGTCTTTCATGCTCGGCTCAAACGCATCAATTGCATTCGATATCGATCGCCTGTGATTGTTTCAGTTGGTTTTAACAGTTCATAATACACTACGCCGAGCTGGTCCCACCAAATACAGAGCATGACCTTGGACGTCAAAATCACCGTTCTTGAAGCGTTGAAACCACTCACGACACGTTCTTTCACTAATAGCGGCCTCACCATAAGTATTTGAAAGCATTCGATGAGCCTCAGCCGCAGATTTCTTCATATTGAAGCAAAAAATTAAAACCTCCCGCAAATGACGAGAATTTGGCTCGTAAACTGACATTTTCAATCGAGAATAACTTTATGATGCAGACACAAATCGACTAATGTTTCTATGGGATTATTGACAGATGCCCAAGTTTATTGTATGACGTCTATGATCTATTTATTTCGACCACCACTTACCGCTAAAGCCATCTAGGAAAACGGCGGAAGCAAAGTTGTAATATTTTCATTTTCCTTTCATCTTCTTTATTCTTTATTTAGTATTCGATAAATGCTTTTAGGCAGTTGACGTGTATACATTTAATTTTTCGTCCTATTTTTATCTTGTAATTGATAGTTGATAGTTTCTCGATAATTTCATATGGTCTTGTTCATAATGAAATTATTACTAATATTTTCGATCGATCTCTTCGTCAGAGTTTCGTCGTGGAGCAATACCTTGTCTCCTAGTTTGAATGAGATAGCTTTAGTATCTTTATCGTATTCTTGTTTGAAGGTTAGTTTAGCTTTAATTATATGTTCTCTAACGATTCGATTGGTCGCCCGTAGTCACTCTTTTAATTCTTTGGCATAATCGTCATAACAGTATGTAGAATTTGGAGATTTTGTCAGCGCAGAAGGTAACGTTGCTTAGTATCCAAAAAACTAATTCGAATGGAGTATATCCTATTGCTGTGGAATAATGTTGTATGTGGACATGGCGTAGGGAATTCATCCATTCATCCCAATCCGTTTGATCCGCGTTAATGTAATATCGCAAATACTCTGCCAAGGTACGATGAGAGCATTCTAACCGTTGCTCTCAGGATGATACGCAGTTGTCTGTATTGATTTTTAATAGTTTACAGACATTTTTAAACATTTCATTTACGAAGTTTGTGCCCTGGTCGGTTAATATTTTGTCAGGTATTCCATGTTCAAAAATAATTTTGAGTGTAAATTATTTTGCTATTTCGGCAGCTTCTTGATTTGATATAGGTATAGTTTTACTGAATTTAGTGATAGAGATTATCTTGGAAGATAATATATATTTATTTCTATGATTGCTCATCGTAATGGGCCGACGATGTCTAAAGCATTTCTCGAAGGCTCGTTGAGCCATATCCGTGATTTCCAGTGGCTTTTGTTCTTCCTTTTAATTTGTTTTTCTAGCATGTTTCGTATCTCGCGATATAATTTTCTTATTTAATTTACGTATTTAATTAATCCTGGCCAATTTTAATCGAATCTGTTTAATAGTTCTTTCTGTTCCTTGATATCCTCCTAAGAGTTGTAATATTCACAAAATATTCGTTGTTTATTTGCATCTATTCGTTCATTTTATTGTTATTTCCTTCATGTGTGCCTTCGTTTGTCATATCTTTTGATGAAGCAATAGTGCACTTATGCATCGGATTAATGCGTCCACGTTTATGTACATTTTGCCTGCATGATAAATAATCTCGTAATCACATTCCTCTAATTAGAGTCTCCATCGATTGATCTTGATCCAGGGTCAGTTACATTAAATAACCAACTAAAGGCTGGTCAATTATTATTTTAAATTTTGTACCATACAAATACAGTCGGTAAGTTAATGCTTAACTGTCTAAACAGTGGCTAATAATTTAATTTAATATATATAATAATTTTCGATAGTATTGTATTACTCCGCTCTTGACATTATGTGACTAGCGTATGTTATTGGTCTGTATGTTAGCGTATGTTATCTGTCTTGACCCAAAGTTCCTTGAAAGAGTATAACCCCGATCGCGTAATCAGATGTATCGGTAATCACAAGAAATTCTCGTGTGAAATCTGGATATTGAAGCACGTGTGCAATAATCAATTTACTTTTTAGCAATTTGAACGCATTTTGTTGTTCGACTGTGCATACAAATGGTTCTCCTTTCTTTATCAGTTTAGTTATAGGTTTGGTGATCTTGAAAAAATGTTTGATAAATTTCCTGTAATATCCTGCTAATCCAATGAATGCTTATATCTCTTTTATTTTTATTGGAATAGGAAATTCACTTATAGCTTTTAATGTAGTCGGATCTAGGTTGATCCCATTATCGGTTATTACATGCCTTAGATAAATGATCTCTTTTCTGAGAAATTCGCATTTCTCAGGCTGTAATTTTAGTTTGTGCTGTCTCAGCTTATTGAATATTTCGATGAGCCGCGCGTTATGCTTCTGTAAATCAGCTCCGTACACGACTATGTCATCTCAATATACTAAACATTTAATACCTTGTAACCCAGTTAGAATTCATTAATCTTTAAAGATGGAAAAGATTGGCTGGCGCATTTTTCAATGAGAAGGGCACTATCCTATTAAATTTGTGATGCCCATAAGCGGTTGAAAAAGCAGTTTTGCCCTTATCCAACTCAGTCATGGAAATTTGATGATTAATCAGACGCTAATGTAGTCTAATGTAGTAAAATATTTAGCGTTTCCTAGCTGATCCAATATATCGATATTAGACAAAGGAAAAGAATCCTATAGTCAAGTCATTCAATTTTCTAAAATCTACGACTATGCGTAATTTAGGTGTTTCTGTTGCATCAGATAATATCCTTTTTGGATATTAATAAAGTAATGGCGCATTCTGACTATTGCTTATCGTATTATTTCGTCTTTAAGCATTATGCGTATTTGCTTGTGCACTTCTTTCTTATGCTTCTCGGGTATTCGATATGATTTCACATTAAGGCGCATTGTCTATCTGCGTGTGAATTTCAAATATGACAGTATTGGTACGCGTTAATGGATCTCCTTTCAAATGGAATATGTCATTGTACTGTGTGCAGATTTCTGTTATACTCTTCTTTTCCTCAACATTTAACTGCTTTAACTTTAACGTATTTTCGATGCAGGTGGTTCTTGAAATTACTGTCTTAATTTCTTCTTCATCTTTTCCCTTTTGTATAGACAACTCACAAATGTCTTTCGATTTCTATCGGAATTACGCAAGATACTTGCATTTCTACATGCGTCTTCATAATATTTATGATATGATTGATTAGAGAGATGATTTTTTGCTACCAGACAATTACCAATAAGTACTCCTGGTTGCGCTTCTTCAGCTTGAATTGTTCCCGTATTGTTCATAGTTGTGGTAGCTTCTATGATTGCCTCGCATCTAGGATTGATTTTTATTATTTTGTAAAAATATAACTTATTATTTTATAAAGATATAACTTCAATATCTCTTACTGTCTCTTATTTTTAAAAGCTCGTTTCTGTAGTCGCATTTTGTAAGATGTTTTCGTAGGAAATCAATTCCAAGTATGCCTTCATAGTCGATTGGAAAATCATCTGCAATTATGTACATGGAGTGCTGTATCTGGCGTTCATCTAATAGTATGGTAACAATTATTTTTCCTGTAACAGTTATTTCGTGTCCTGTAACTCCAACTAATCATTTTCAAATATTAACGTTTTTCAAATTCCGTAATTTTACAAGGGTTATTGCTGCTCCAGTGTCGAAAAGAAATTTAGTTTTTCTTGAATTCTTTCATTTGCGAATTTATTAAATTCAGCCCTGTACTGGCTCATGGCACTTCAGTGATTTGCGAAATTTGATAGATTTTGGCGGTTTCATCCTTGCAAAATCGGTTTCTTTTCCTCCTTCCATCGCCATTTTATTTTCTGCTGTATCCAGTCTTCGGATTTTTCCGTCATGTGTTTTCTCCCCTGATGCGGTTTCTGAGCGTCCATTTAACGTTCAGCGTTCGTTACGGATGTGTCCTGTCTTTCTGCAGTAGTTGCAATATTTTGCAGCTGTATTTATGTTTCCTTGTCCGCTCGGCTTTGGCAACAATGTCGGTCAACATTGGTTCGGCATTCTTGACCACTATGTCCCATTTTCCCACATTTTTTTGACAATATGATCTTCAATGATTTAACAAGTTTGAATGCCGAGACTTATTACCAAGTGGTCCCTTGATTTTTTTCTTTAACTTCAAGTGGCCCTTGCTATTGCTTCTTGCAGTGTAGCATAATGTTGTGACTTCACAAGTAGTTTGATTTCATCTCGCAATCCTATTTGGAAATTCTGTAGAAATTCTTGTTTTTGAATAATATCTAAAATTATGTATTTTTGTTCGTTGCTATGCCGTTGTCCTTCGATCATTGACTCATATAATTCCATTGATAAATCTCAAGCCGTATTGTCTAGCGTTCTCGCCCGATTTTTAATAGTATTAAATTCTATTTGTAAGTGAGTTGTACTTCTTTTGCTAAGATAGCAAATTTCAAGTTTCGATTTTAATTGTTAGAAGTCATATATATCCTGTGTCTCGAAATTTATTAGGTATACAATTTTGCTTCCGCCGTTTTCCTATAGATGGCTTTAACGATAAGTGGTGGTCAAAATAAATAGATCATAAACGTCGTACAATAAACTTGGGCATCTGTCAACATAACCCCATAGAAACATTAGTCGATTTGTGTCTGCATCATAAAGTTATTCCCGATTGAAAATGTCAGTTTACGAGCCAAATTCTCGTCATTTGCGGGAGGTTTTAATTTTTTTTAATTTTGCTTCAATATGAAGAAATCTGCGGCTGAGGCTCATCGAATGTTCTCAAATACTTATGGTGCTCTCAAATACTTATGCTATTAGTGAAAGAACGTGTCGTGAGTGATTTCAACGCTTCAAGAACGGTGATTTTGACGTCCAAGGTGCTCTGTATTTGGTGGGACCAGCTCGGCGTAGTGTATTATGAACTGTTAAAACCAACTGAAACAATCACAGGCGATCGATATCGAATGCAATTGATGCGTTTGAGCCGAGCATTGAAAGACAAACGGCCGCAATACAACGAGAGACACGATAAAGTGATTCTGCAGCATGACAATGCTGGACCCCATGTTGCG
>NW_012130124.1:309183-311698 GCF_000143395.1 Atta cephalotes | reverse complement strand
CGGACCTGGCTGATCAGCACTTCCGGTCATATGAAGAATAAAAAATTGGATCGATTCGTGGATAGCCTCAAAAGATGACCAGTTTTTCGACGTGGGATTCGTACGCTACCCGAAAGATGGGAGAAAGTAGTGGCCAGCAATAGACAATACTTTGAATCATAAATGTATAACCAGTTTTTTACAATAAAGCCTCGAATTTCGGAAAAAAAACGGCGGAAGCAAAGTTGTATAGCATGATTACCTAATAGCATGATTAGAACGAGATATACACATGTTTTGAACGGCTCTATGAGCATCGGTTTACTCATCGTCGCTGAGAATATCAAATCAATGATTATTCCGCAACAATATCAAAAGAACACCCCTAAATTTTTATCAAAAAGTATTAAGATTTAAAGGTTGCTAATGATCGATTTTTAAATCAAAGTTTCGATTTTCCTTAATACGTGTTTGATTTGACGCAAAAGTGACTTAAATGAATTTTAAGAATATAATATTGTACGTTTTTTGTCGCTGAACACGATGCAATAATTCATTTAACTTTACGATATAGATAATTACGATAGATTCGCTACATCGTGGTTATCTGAAATAGAATCCGGATAATCGTCAACCGTAATTGTCAACACGTAAACTGATATCTCCCTCATATATGAATATTAAAAAGAAAGGAAAAAAAAGTGATGTGAAAAGAAGCATAACATTATATGGAGATAAATATTATTCTTATTGTAATATATTTGTATGTTTTTTTAATTTCAATTATTAGTGGTTCTTATAATAAAGAAAGAAGTCATAGATAGAAAGAATAGAATTGAAAAATATAGAAAAGGAAGAAAAAGGAAGGAGAAGAAAAGGAAAAGGAAAAAGAAAAGGCAGAAAGAAAGTATAAGCTTGCTCATAGGTGGCATTAGTGAGTGTACAAAGCTACTCTGGGCACACAACACACTTTTTGTGTTTGACATCTGTCAAACATTAACCAGTGCACATCATCAGCAATTTCATACAACAACATACATTTTTTTCTTTCGTAATCATGTCTAGTTTTTTGCTAAAAAAAAAGCATATGCGGGAAGCTTTGCTTTTCTGTTTCAATTTGAAGAAATCGGCTGCCGAATCGCATCGAATGCTTGTGGAGGCCTATGGCGATAATGCTTTATCGGAAACAACGTACAAGATTGGTTTCGCCGGTTCAATGACGACAATTTTGACCTGAGTGACAAGAAGCATGAAAATCGGCTCAGGAGGTTGAGGACTATCAATTGCAGGCTTTTTTGGACGAAGATACCCAATTGCAAAAAATGCTTGCCGAGCAATTGAGTGTTTCTCAAGCAGCCATTTCCATGCGGTTACATGCCATGGGGAAGGTTCAAAAGATCGAAAAATGGGTGCATGAACTGAATAATAGGCAGATGGAGCGACGCCAAAACACATGCCAATTTCTGCTTGCTAAACAAAAAAGAAAGTTCCTGCATCGGATTATGACAGACGATGAAAAGTGGATCTATTTTCAGAATCCTAAACGCAAGAAATCTTGGGTTGATCCCGCCCAACCATTAACATCTTCCTCAAGAAAAATCGCTTCGGGAGATGATGTGCATTTGGTGGGATCAGGAGGGTGTCATTTACTACGAGCTATTAAAACCTGGTGAAACTGTTAATGTTCACCGCTACCAACAACTGATCAAATTGCACCGTGCTCTGCGTGAAAAAAAGCCGCTTTATCGGAAAAGACATGACAAGCTGATTTTCCTTCACGACAACGCACCATCGCACATGTCAACAATGGTCCAAAACTACTTGGAGACACTCAACTGGGAAGTGCTACCCCATCCCGCTTACTCACCAGACCTGGCACCTTCTGATTATCACCTGTTTTTGTCGATGGGCTACGCGCTCGCTGAGCAGCAATTCAATTCTTACGAAGACGTCCGAAAATGGCTTGATTAGTGGTTTGCCTCGAAAAATAAGGAATTTTTTTGGCGTGGTATACACAAATTGCTCGAAAGAGTATGGGAAAAATATAGTTAGCGAGAGCAAGTACTTTGAATAAATTTATTTTTGCTTCCTAGAAAAAAAAATGTGTTTTTCTGACTAAAAAACAGCGGATTTAGCTTATACACCCTATATAAATTATAATTATATTAATATTTATTATTCGGATGTCAGCTCGATCCCAACGAGCTGCGCGCGGAGAGCCATTGCGTGCAAATGAGTCGGGTGTTTATTAAAGCGAAACAGTAACAAAGTTATCGCATGGTCAGTTTTAGTAAGAAAACGATGGTCATTTTTAATCTCTCATAAACAAGTAAACATTTATTTATTCAGAAATATATGCGTACACGTACGCATGTAGATGCACACGCGCGTACACACACACACACACACACACACACACACACACACACACACACAAAAGTAATAACTCCGTCGTCGGACACCTACCCTAGTCGACGGTACTAACTACTAGTAATAATTAGTTAGTTACGTTACCGTAGTAGGTTAGTTACTTAAC
>NW_012130124.1:302072-309163 GCF_000143395.1 Atta cephalotes | reverse complement strand
TGTGTGTGTGTGTGTGTGTGTGTGTGTGTGTGTGTATATATATATATATATATATATATATATATATATATATATATATATGTTTATATATGTGTAATAATAGGAGTCAGGGCGAACAAAAAAAATTCGGGCATCGGATAACTGTGTTTGTATTTCTTAAGAAGTAGTAATAATAATAAGTCTAATCCTGCCAAAAACTCTCTCTCTCTCTCCTTTGCGCCACCTGACACGTTTCCTACTGCTGCATTTTAGGGGAAAAATTATTGCGTTCTTTCGCCGCTTTCCACATTCGGCCATTCTGCTACCTCTTCGGTCTCGGAAGAGAGTATAGAATAAGGTTTCATTAGATCAGCGACAGTAGATATCCTTTTCGGGCTATCGCCAACTCCAATCTTGACCATGTCATAGCGGTTGTTCTTCTTGATCTTGATCACTCAACAATAAGATCCATAGAATTTCGGGCTAATCTTCAGTCCAGTTCCAAAGTGGGTCTTTTGTATTGCCACGAGGTTCCCTTCTGCGTACATGGTAGCAGATTTAGTGATTTTGTTTGTAATGGTGATTCTTTTCTTGGATTTTTGTGTTTGCTATCTGCCTCAATTCTTGTCAGTCTTCGTCATGTAATTTAGTTATTTCCTATTCAATGAGATTTCAACGTTTTCTTTTTGTCGCATCTTAATCTCGAATAATACTTCGATGTTATCTCAATACTTCTCTGATAAGGCATTGATACAACGTTGAACATTATCCGTAAAACGAAACCATTTTGTTAGATCATCTATACTTAATTTCGTTAACATAGGAAAGATTATTCTATGAATCCTGTCCACTTGCCCATTCTCTCCAAGAATCTCCGGCAGTGATTAGTATATGTTCAATTAGCTCTTGTGCACAATAATTCTTGAAATCTGATGAAGTATATGCAGAGCCTCTGTCAGTTACAATTCGGGAGAGATTGCTAAAAATTCTTTTAGCTAGCTCCTTTAACTTATCCGTATTTCCCTCATATTTGTAGTTTTGTTGAGGTAAATATGAACAAATTTTGAAAAACCATCGACTATCATTAGAAGATACCGATACAGTTTGCCTTTAGCAGTCATAGGGCTTAAATGATCTACATTGCAAGTATATAATAGTTGATCACTTTTGACTAAGTATGGGTGTTAATAGATTATCTCGTTTTCCTTTCTTCTGTTCACTAATACACAAGGTACACGACAATTTATGAAAGCTTCTAATTTACTCTTGAGGTTTGATATACAATAATTCTTGTTAATCATTTTTGTCTTTTCTTCACACCAAAGTGATCTTGATTGTGTATTCGTCGAATCAAGTCAGTATGCATACATGCGGGTAATACAATCATAGTCATCCATTCGTATCATCCATTCGTTTCATCAATATGCCATCATTAAGCATAATCTTAGTAGGAACCTCTTTCCAATAATAATTTGATGACTCGAAGTTTTTCTTTTTCATTTTGCTTCTTCCATATCATTACTAAGTTTGTCTTCAATTAATATAGTTGGAAAATGACTTAAGCATCAACATGTTTTAATTGAGTCTCTAGTCGATGTTTGATAGTGTATGAGAATTCTTCTACAGCTAGCGTTCAACGTGCGATCTTAGGAGATATTTCTTTCTTCATTAACGCCTTTTATACCACTTCACAATCCATCATTATTTTGAAAGCTAGTAGCTCCTAACAGGTAAACTCTGAAATTTTACAGTGATCGCAGGATTGCTAAGATTTCTAATTCGTACGAGTGGTATTTTCTTTCGGCGTTTGAGTTCTTACTGCTCCAATAATAAACTGGGTAGAAGTATTTTTCATCTTGATTCTTTTACAATAGTATCTTTCTGAGCTAGCTGTGTATATTATAGGATGGCGTTAATATCATAAATGCAAAACACTGGTTCTTGCGATAGAATATTCTTTAACATCAGAATCGCTCTTTTCTGTTCTTCGCTGATATTAAAAACTTTTATCCTTTTTCGACAAATCGGATCGAGCGATCCGTACATAATTGTAAACAAATTTATGGAAAAATCAAGTAAACTACCAACCTGCAGTTCAGATATTGACTCTGGAAAGTGAGATTACTCACTTTCTTAACTTTGGCTGGCTGTACATGATCATTTTCTATTTCATGTCCTAAAAACTCAATCTTCGTCCTAAGGAAGCTGCTTTTACGCTAGTTAATATTTAATCCGTATTCCTCTGCTTCCTTAAGAGTCCTCACTAATTTCTCATAGGCATCTTCGTAATTTTTGATATGACGATATCCATATTAATTATTACTATCTTTTGACGTATAGATCCTAAAAAACTTCAATTATTAAATCTCATAAAACTGCCTGGACTATTACATAATCCGAAAGAGATCATCATAAATTCATATTTTCAAGAGTTATAAACGCTGTAAATTTTCATTCTTCCGCAACCGACATGTGAAATAATCCGTTTGTTAAATCAATCTACGGAAATACTCGTGCATCTTTTAAACTGTCAATTTTCTCTTTAATAATGAGTACTGGAAATCTGTCTTTGATTATCTTACGATTCAATAACCAATAGACTCAGTAGTCTATGCACATGTAGAAAACATTCTTCTTGGGTACTATTACGACCAGGCTGGCGTAATCACTTTGACTTGGCCTTATGATACTTTAATTCAATCAATCTTTTATTTGCTCATCAAGAATCTGTTTCTTCTTCGATGCTAATCCTCGGGATCAGAGATTTATCGTCGTTACTTAAGATGATCTTCATCTGAATGGATGTTTGCATTTTTTTCCTTAGGCGTATATTCTTCTACTAGCTTGCTGATTTTAGATTTGTATGACTCTAGAATTTCGTACTTGTCTGGCTTGATATTTATTAGTATCATTCCATGAATTTCGTCGTTGATCATTGAAGTGTCCTTTTTTGTTTTGTTCTCTACTTGTTTTTCGGCGATTTTGATTTTGTTTCTTCTGCGCTGATTCTACTGATAGTGCGGACATCATTTTCAGTACCACCATTGGTATATCTCGGCTGGTGCCTTTATACGAGATCCTTCTTATTGTAATCCGGCCGGATTTACTTCTTCTATATTAGAATTTCAATTTCTTTTAATATTGTCCTTTCAATAATTAGTTCTGACGTCATCGGAGCCGTACATCTGTGTCGATTAGGCATTCATAGTATTTCTCATAGACTTCGTTACTGTATTGCCTGTAAACACTCTTGTAATTTTCTGTAATTTAGAAACTTCTATCCGTTTACTGACATTTTCGTGCATAAGTTCACATCGCTGCCTGTATCTAAAAATGCCTCGATATTATTTCCATTTATTATCAGAGAACAGTTTTGACGTCAACTATTCTGATTACGTTGACATCCTTACGTTTTGTTTCTACAGATTTCGTGCACTTTGACGAAATATGTCTAAATTCATTGCATTGGAAACATTTTAGCCTTTTTTTTTATATGCAATTTTGTGATCCGTGGCATCATATCTGAAACAATGCACTCGCTTTCCATCTTTTCTCGTTTTATTCTTAGCTATTTCCTTCTTTCTCTTGGATTTAGCTGCTCTTGGATTTACTTGCTTTCTTCATTTTATCATATACCTCAAATTTCTTTTTAAGTTCGATGCGACACTAAGATTGTTTTGTTTGCTTCTTCATCTTATACACCATCTATTATATGTTGGATTAATGCTTCTATTTCGATACATCTTTGACTTGCTATTTCTTGCATCACATAGACATACTGACATCCATTTCATTCGCTCTCTTACGTTTTGAAAATTCCTTATGTACTAATGTGCTATTTAAATCCGTCTTGAACTCGCGTAATAACTTTTGTTTTAGTGTATATGATAAAATACCACGTAAGTAATGAATTTCTTGGCTAAATCTTTTAAGAGTCTTTTACCATAAATAACCTTTTGCAATTCGTTCCATTCGAATAAAAAACTTAGATCCTTGTAGTCACTCAACCACTTTTCGATAGATAGCTTATCATCATCTAAGAAATAAGTGATATTATTCTCTATATCCTTTATGAATAGGTTAATTGATGCGGGTTCTCGCGTGCTTCTTTTTCGTGCTCTTCGATGTATGTCTCTTCATCTTTGATTCACTGTCGCTTTCTTCTTCTTCCGTTTTGTCTTCTGTCTCTTCTCCGTCAGTGTTTTTATCTGTCGTTTTATTCTCTTTTACTTCTTGGATGTGTTCTTTTAATGGTTCCTTCAATTTTTGTTTCTTTCCATCTCTTGCCAAATTTAATTGTTTAAATTCAGTTTTTAATTGTTTCGCTGTCATTTTATCAATGGTTTCAACTGCTTCTTGTTATCTTTTTTACTTTTACTGTCATCTTTTTTGTCTTCCCTTCTTTTTTGTCTTTGTTTATCCAGCTTCTTTTAATCTCCTTATCAATTTTGTTATCTGCTTAGTTTGTTTCTTTGTTTATATTGGGCATGATTGTTTGGTTCAATACGTCTTCTGTATTGCTATCTTCCGTGTCACGTCCGTGTTCATCGATATTCGACATCTTTCTTGTTCTTCTTTACAAATTAATCTAACAGTTTCGTTCTGTGCTACAACATACAGACAGCGTATCTCAACTTTATACCGTCATTCTAATTTTTTGCCTCAAGACATGGTTCCGTCAAGCTAATCTTGTCAATTTTATTTACAACGTAGCGTGTAACTTACGTACGTATAATTTACGAATACAACAGCTGACACAATCTTTTTCAAGCTTCTCCCTTACTCGCTTGAGCTTCCCGACTGAGTCCCCAAAAAGTAGTAATAGGAGTCAAGGCGAACTTCAGAGTCAAGAAAAACTTGAGAGCATCGGCTAATTGTGTGTATTATTATTTCTCAAGAAATAGTAATAATAATAATAAATAAGTAAGGCTAATCTTGCCAAAAATTCTCTCTCTCTTCCTTGCGCCACCTGTCTGACGTGTCTTTCCTACTGTTGCTTCCTACGGGAAAAACTAGTACGTTCTTTTGCCACTTTCCACACATACGCACGCACGCACGCAGGATTTTCGAAAACAGGCCTCCCTATGATCTCCAAAAGTACGCACTTTCAAAGAAAATGATTCAAATAACAGTTGTAGGAGTCATGAAGGATTATCCTTTGGTGACCTTGAATTTAATCTTAAATAATTGGTTGAAAGTCACATAAGGGTCAGTTCTAATTTCTTAAATGGAACCCCCATTTTCCATTAAATATTCTGTTAACCCTGAGAGCTTTTCAAAACACTATAATAAAATATTTTTTCATGAAGTACATTTCCAGTTATAAAATGGAAATTATAATATCGTCGGCATTAGAATTACGCAAAGTGTCTGACCAACGGTACCTAATTTTTATTTTTGCACTAAAAATTCGTTTTTATGTAAATAAGAGGAACAATCTCCAATGTGATCTTGATCTCGACAAATATTATTCAGGACATGAACAACGTTTTGAACAACGTTCAAGATATTTTAGCCGATGGTCAGACATATTGCGTAATGCTAATGCCGGCGGTATTGTAATCTTCAAGTCTTACTTAAAATGTACTTCATGAAAAAATATTTTATTATTAGATGTACAACTTTGTTTCCGCCGTTTTTTTCCGAAATTCGAGGCTTTATTGTAAAAAACTGGTTATACATTTATGATTCAAAGTATTGTCCATCGCTGACCACTACTTTCTCCCATTTTTCGGGTAGCGTACGAATCCCGCGTCGAAAAAACTGGTCATCTTTTGAGGCTATCCACGAATCGATCCAATTTTTTACTTCTTCATATGACCGGAAGTGCTGATCAGCCAGGCCATGTGCCATTGATCGAAACAAGTGATAGTCAGAGGGAGCAACGTCTGGAGAATACGGCGGGTGGGGTAGGACTTCCCATTTCAACATTTCCAAGTATGTCTTGACCACTTTCTCAACGACATGGGGTCGAGCATTGTCATGCTGCAAAATCACTTTATCGTGTCTCTCGTTGTATTGCGGCCGTTTGTCTTTCAATGCTCGGCTCAAACGCATCAATTGCGTTCGATACCGATCGCCTGATTGTTTCAGTCGATTTTAACAGTTCATAATACACTACGCCTAGCTGGTCCCACCAAATACAGAGCACCTTGGACGTCAAAATCACCGTTCTTGAAGCGTTGAAATCACTCATGACACGTTCTTTCACTAATAGCATAAGTATTTGAGAGCACCATAAGTATTTGAGAACATTCGATGAGCCTCAGCCGCAGATTTCTTCATATTGAAGCAAAAAATTAAAATCTCCCGCAAATGACGAGAATTTGGCTTGTAAACTGACATTTTCAATCGAGAATAACTTTATGATGCAGACACAAATCGATTAATGTTTCTATGGAGTTATGTTGACAGATGCCCAAGTTTATTGTATGACGTCTATGATCTATTTATTTCGACCACCACTTACCGCTAAAGCCATCTTTAGGAAAACGGCGGAAGCAAAGTTGTACACCTAATATTTGAAAAGCTCCAGAGTAGCTACAAAAATATTTAATGAATAATGTGGGTTCTATTTAAGAAATTAAAAGTGATCTTTATGTGATCTTCAAACAATTATTCAAGTTCAAGGTCACCAAAAATCCTTACTTTTATTCGGGTCATTTTCCCTGAAAATATGTACTTTTGGAAATCATAGGGCGGTTCTATTCTTTTCGAATATTCTGTATATTATACATATTTGTATATATAATATTAAAAGGTCAGTAATATGCGCGCGCCTGTTGTGTTTTAGTTATTGTTAGAGAACAGTAAATATTCGAATATTATCACTTATAAATGTAGCATTAAAATCGATAATACACAAATTTACATTTAGACAATTTATGATTAAAGGTAATTATGCACATAATCTTTTTCGAATTTCGATTTTTCGACATTTTTCGACTGGAATGTTGATAACAATGTTTATGAAAATATTATGCCTTAAATGGTGATAATAAACAAGGGAAGACACACATACACACACATACACACACACACACACACACACACAC
The DNA here is from genome assembly GCF_000143395.1 of Atta cephalotes. Lineage (NCBI taxonomy): Eukaryota > Metazoa > Arthropoda > Insecta > Hymenoptera > Formicidae > Atta > Atta cephalotes. Next base: position 302,129 of record NW_012130124.1, on the reverse strand, counting down.
ACACACACACACACACACACACACACACACACACACACATATATAATACTCTTACTT
>NW_012130124.1:258358-302052 GCF_000143395.1 Atta cephalotes | reverse complement strand
CACATATATAAAATCTACCTACTTTTTTAGTCATTTATTGGATTGTCCGGAAAGTTCATGCCGATTTTGAAGGAAAATTGAAACGCAAAAGGTTTAAATTTTAATATACATTTATTAAATTATATAGGTTAATTGGCACGAACTTTCCGGACAACCCAATATCTTTAATATAGCTCCTACAGTGATTTATTATATAGTGAATATATAGTAAAGTACAATCTTAGACTTTCCACACGAAGCGAGATTTACTTCACCTACTCCCTAGACAGAGGATAGATCTTGTTTCGCGTGAAAAGTTATTATGTAAATCAGAAAGGGTGTGATTCTTAATATTGTATATATCAGAAATAGGACGTTATTTTTTTTGTTAATAACCTTTTAACGATTTAAATCTTTTTCAAGGTCACTCAGGTCATACCTGATAACATATGTCAAGGTTAAAGTCAAAGGGAAGTTTCACTCATTCCATTTTTACTATAAATAGTTTTAAAAAATGAGGTTACATTTTTCGACTTCCCCCGCAGTTGATTATCACTGTTTAAATCAAATTTTTCAAAATTTGATTTAATTTTATCAAAATTATAGTCCAAAATGTCAAAATTCGAAAAAAGCCCCATTCTGCATAATTACTAAATTATTCATTCATTTATAATATGTAACTTGTTTATGTTACCTGTTAAGTTCATATTTGATGTCTCTTATCTTCTTTCCTTTTTCGGAAATTTCATTTTCCAGTTTTTTTATCTCAGCATTTGCATTGTCGAAATCTGTTTGCAGATTCATTTTCTTTAGCATCAGCTTGCTTATTTCCTTTCGCAGTTTCTCGTCCGTTATTTTTTGATCTTTTATCAAACTTTCTAATCTTGTTAGGTTATTCGCACTTGCCTCAATAGATACGTTCGCAACCTGCATTTTTTATTATTTTTTAATAATTATGTTAATTGATATATAAACGTACATGTATATAAAGGGTGTCTCACAATTCGCGACCGAAATTTTAATAATATATTTCTGATTTAAAAATAAGACAAAAATTTTCATATCAAAATATACAGACTATATATAGTTTTCAAATTAATTCATTATACATATTTATTATTTTTAATATTTTGTATATTTTTATGTTATGTATATTGTATGTAATTATTTTCTATATGTTTAAACATGATTAATAAAGTGTTTCAACATTATTATATACGTTTGAAACAACCTAATATTTTGCGCGGACTTAGCTCATCCTCTGTTTAAAAAGTTAGATAAAATCAGATAGGAAAAAAATCTATCTGATTAAATCGTTTTTGGTTCGTGAATTTCAGATTACTTGTCTAAAATATCTGATAGATTTTCTATATTTCTCTATCATTTTTGTCGCACGGTTTAAACAATTTCGTTTTGAATCAATTTCTGGTCATGTTTTATCATAATTACTAGTATTGTACATAAATTTCATATTATTTTTAAAAAAGTTTTTTATAATTATTAAAATACTGTTCTTATTTTTTTATTATTCTTTTGTAGAATTAATTTATATTTTCACATTCAATTTATTAATTACAATTACATGTATCGGAAATTTATAATTTCTGAAAACGCATATCAGAATCAACGGGATACTAAGACCTACGGGGTGATAGTCTAACTCTAACGCTGGGCTATAATCGTATGCTTGTCTGGATACTTTAGCATGTGATAGTTATAGAGACATTTCTGGATTAAGTTACATAGGTTCTTATAAACATTGCATCATATTTATTATGTATTTTAAGTATCTTTTTTAATCATAAATTTTAGATTATTTACCCGATATAAATTTTCTATATTTTTCTATTATTTTAATCTAATTTATAGCTTCATTATCGTTTTTAAATAACTTCCATCTGGCTACGTTTTATGAAAATTAATAATTAATAATATGCTATCATATTTTTGAATCATAAATTTCAGATTACTTATCTAAAATGTTTGATAGATTTTCTATATTTCTGTATCATTTTGTCATCTCAGATGATATGTTTTCAATAAATTTCTAACAAAATTCAAATTTAATAAAAATTCAAAATTAATAACATTCTTTCATTTTTTTATTTTTAATTCGTAAATTGTAGAATCTAAAATTTAATTTGTCTTTAATCGTAATAGTAATTTATGATTAAAAACATGAAAGAATATTACTAATTATAAAAATAATTGATTAAAACCGACCGATTTAAATTGTATGATAAGTTGTATGAAAATAAAGAAAATGTGTTGCATACTTTAAACGAGTAATTTGATATTTAAAATTTAAAAACATGCATATTATTAAATATATCAGTTTAAGAATAAAATTGAGCTCTCGAGATTAACAATAAAATATATTAACAAAATATATTAACAGACAGGCAATTGAGAGCAAAACTTAAGACGCAGTAATTAAAGCATTGTATATTAACAATGTATTTCAAATTTCTTTACATCAATATGATGAAATCGGACGTTTCGGGTCAATTCGAGCCATTATCAGCGATGTCCAAATAACATTAATAATAATTCCCGATAAGATCCAAAACTAAAGATCCGCAGCAAAAGGAGCCTCTTCAAATTCAAACTTGAGAAGCATTATTGTCAATTAGTTGAATAGCTAAATGATCACTAAAGAATCAATAATTTTTATTAAGACAATGGCAAACTAAGCATAATCAAAGAACTCATCCACTGCGAACTGTGATCCATATATCAAAATCTTTTATAGAAACGCATGAATACAGATAGATCGTTAAGAGGACTATATCGAACACATATCTATGTTCAAATGAAAATAATAGTATAAAATATATAAGATTGAGCATTATACCAAATCAAAACAAATAGATGTGAAGATAGAGTCAAACAGTGTTAAAATTAAAAAGTACACAGAAAGTCATCTGAAGTAATATTAATTTTTTCATTATAGAATCACATTTTGTTTACAATGTTCACATAAGCATAGTGTAGAAACTCAGTGTCAGATTTTAAATTCAAACTATACTCTTGCGAATTAATGTGGAGCATTTCAGACACGAGTTTTTTTCCAAAATATCTCTCCTTATCTAGGATGTTTACGTTTTCCCAATTGAAATTATGTGCGTACTCCAACCTATGTTCTGTGATAACCGATGGATTGCTGATTTTCTTATTAATATTATTACGGTGTTCAGCACTCCTAACACAAAAACTTAACTGTGTAATCTACATACGAGGCATTACAGTTCCTATAGCAAATCTTATATACTATATTCTTATTACTTCCAAGTGGAAGTACATCTTTTTGAGATTTAATGATCCCATCAAGTTTATTTAAAATAAACCATACTCACTTTAAATTTTTAGTGATGTTTTTAAATTTATCATAAAGATGTGGCAGAAATGGAATTGTGAACCACGTAGTTATCTTTTCATTGTTAGTAGTGTCGAGAGCAGCCTGCCTCAGTGTCTTACGTTTCAGTAAAAATCTCAATCGCAAATTTATCATGTCGAAAATAAACTTCATGGGATAATCATTTTTCAAAAAGGTATTAACAATAAATCTCAGATTATCTTTATATACTTCGGATGTGATAATAATATCATTTTATCTACAACATTATTAAAACACCTCTTTTTTGTGGGAAGAAGAAGTGGAGAGATAAGAAACTAAGGTATCTCCTCGAAAAAGTTGGTTCACACGTTCAATTCTAATGTACTGTTGTCATTAATGATTGTGACATCCAAAAAATTTAATCTATCTCTTCCAATTTTTAAATTATAACCTCGGATGTGATTAAACACTTCTAAAAACCTATAGATCAATTGTGAAGTGCAGCAATAGCAATGTCATCAACATATCTAAAAAAGAAGGATAGTTCAGTTCCAAACCTTTCCAACGCATTCATTTCCAGATCTTGCATAACTAAATTTGCAATGATAAGAAACAATGGCCCATAAAATTCCAAAATTCTGTCTGTAAATCTTGTCAAAGGCAAAAAAAGTTGATTCCAATAATTCTAATGCATATATAAATTCATTTTATACTACATGTTCATGAAATAAAATGCTACCTATCGGAGACACTTTTTAGGCCAAATCTAATAGTATTTGTGAGAAGTTACATCTAAAGAAATTAACAAATACTATTATCAAGTTTTTATCCATTCAGTTTTTGTACTAACTTAAAATTATTTTCAATGTGGCTAGCCATGGCTAGTTTTGGAATTCTGTCATGTAGAATGTGATGTAAGAGGTTTGCTAATCTATATGGATTATCAATTGATGAAATAATCATCCTTAAAGGAACCCCTAATTTGTGAATTTTTGGAAGTCCATAGGCCAATGGCAATACTACATCACTGCAATATGTCATTGAGTCAATATATCCTTCTTTTAACTAATACATCAATAATTATTGTTAACGTACAACGCTTTAATTACTGTGTTTTAATTTTTACTCTCAATTGCCTGTCTATCAATATATTTTTTATTGTTAATCTTGAGAGCTCAATTCTATTCTTAAACTTATATAAAGGATCTTTCAATAAGAATGCTCGATTTTTAAATGTAAATAGAACAAGTTGTGTGTGAGTTATCCATTCAATTTTTTTTTATTTGAAAGAATATTTTATGGTATTAAGTACAGAATATAACGTCGCTCAAATGTCCGCCGCGGTTTCGCTTGGTGACACGTATTCGGGCGGTCCAATTTTCGATGACTTTCTCGCATAAATCTGGCTGAATTTGCTGGATGGCGTTTGTTATGTTGACTTTGAGAGAATTGTTTGCGGTTTATTCGTATAGACTTACGATTTAAGATAGCCCCAAAGGAAGAAGTCTAAAGGCGTTAAATCGCACGATCTCGGTGGCCAGTTCACCGCCGCCGCGCGAGATAACCATGCCCTCAAATCGTGCAGAATGTTCATCGTGGCATGCGGTATGTGGCACGTAGCGCCATCTTGTTGGAATCACATGTTATCAGTATCCATATCATCCATTTTAGGCCACAAGAAGTTGCTTATCATCGATCTATAGCGCTTGCCGTTGACGGTTATGGCAACGCTCGCTTCGTTTTGGAAGAAGTACGAACCGATGATTCTGTCAGATCAAAATCCGCATCAAACAGTGACTTTCTCGGGATGCATTTGGATCTCGCGTGGATTGGTATCGTCCCAAATTCGACAATTTTGCTTGTTCACATATCCATTCATCCAAAAATGGGCCTCATCGCTAAAGATGATTTGTTTGGCGAAATTTGGTTAACTTCCAACTGTTCCAGAACCCAATCAGCGAACGACACTGTGTTATCTATGGTCATTTACCTTAAGTTCCTGGGTCAGTTGAATTTTATAGGGGTACAAATCCAAGTCCCGACGCAAAATTCGCCAAACAAATTGAAGTGGCAGAAAGGTCAAGTTCTTGTGAACAACGAGAAATTAACCGTCTCGGGTTTTCCCATATACTCTCACACAGCAGCGATGTTTCCTTGCGTTTCGGCGACGTATTGGTGTTGGCTGATTATTTATCGAACTGGTTGATTCGAATTTGGAAACTGGTTAACTACCAAACGTCGAATAGTCGACTCGGCAGGACGGTTGTGGCGAGGATAAAAATCACGTAATGCGCGGAACGTTTCTCGAACGAATAATAAAATTTTATGAATTGCACAACACTATGATCTTCCATGGTGATTTGCCATACATTACCAAACAATTCACAACAAATTTGACAGATGTCACTTTAACAACATTACTATGATCTAAATTTCGAGCGTCCCTATTGAAAGACCCTATATTTGAACTTATGCCGAAACAATATCTGTCGAATGCCTTCTTGTATAAAGAGCTTTTTTAATTTTATATGTATAATGTTCGGGATGATCCCGGTTATTAGGTGTACAACTTTGCTTCCGCCGTTTTCCTATAGATGGTTTTAGCGGTAAGTGGTAGTCGAAATAAATAGATCATAGACGTCATACAATAAACTTGGGCATCTGTCAACATAACCCCATAGAAATATTAGTCGATTTGTGTCTGCATCATAAAGTTATTCTCGATTGAAAATGTCAGTTTACGAGTCAAATTCTCGTCATTTGCGGGAGGTTTTAATTTTTTGCTTCAATATGAAGAAATCTTGCTGAGAGAAGAAATGCGGCTGAGGCTCATCGAATATGCTCTCAAATACTTATGGTGAGGCCACTATTAGTGAAAGAACGTGTCGTGAGTGGTTTCAACGTTTCAAGAACGGTGATTTTGACGTCCAAGATGCTCTGTATTTGGTGGGACCAGCTCGACGTAGTGTATTATGAACTGTTAAAACCAACTGAAACAATCACAGGCGATCGGTATCGAACGCAATTGATGCGTTTGAGCCAAGCATTGAAAGACAAACGGCCGCAATACAACGAGAGACACGATAAAGTGATTTTGCAGCATGACAATGCTCGACTGCATGTTGCGAAAGTGGTCAAGACATACTTGGAAACGTTGAAATGGGAAGTCCTACCCCACCCGCCGTATTCTCCAGACGTTGCTCCCTCTGACTATCACTTGTTTCGATCAATGGCACATGGTCTGGCTGATCAGCACTTCCGGTCATATGAAGAAGTAAAAAATTGGATCGATTCGTGGATAGCCTCAAAAGATGACCAGTTTTTTCGACGCGGGATTCGTACGCTACCCGAAAAATGGGAGAAAGTAGTGGTCAGCGATGGACAATACTTTGAATCATAAATGTATAACCAGTTTTTTACAATAAAGCCTCGAATTTCGGAAAAAAACGGCGGAAGCAAAGTTGTACACCTAATACTTCATGTAATATCTCTTTTAATTTAATTTTAAATAAACGTTTTGAACTTGTAAATATCTGTTTCTTATTCCTACTCTCCCCACCCTCATTTACATTTTCTCTCGTATTACAGACTTAGATAATGTACATTAAATACATAAAATATAGAAAAAATTTTTTTAAAGTAATGCTCGAAGACATCGCGCCAATTGAACATGTTTGTTCTTATTTTACCTTTCCCATTCTTCCTAGCAAAAAGTAAGACTCTCTCTGGACTCCCTAATTTTCGTATAAGATCTCATAAATAAAAACATTCACAAACATCAACACGTCGGAGACATTGTGCCAACAAAAAAAATGATCGTCATAAAATCGCCGCTATTCATGCCTAGTGTTCGTACTCTGTCCTCACGACAAAAACTACAGACCCAATCTCCACTCACCATTTTTTCGGACTTTACCCTCTATTTTGTCAGAGGTCCTCTATCACCTCCCTTCTCCTATCACCTCGCGAATATACAATGCGAGCTAATCAGATTTTTAGGCAAGTATAGGATGAACCAATCAGAATACATTATTTAATTACCCTATTACCCTCACCCTTCATTCCTCAACCAATCAGAGCACGCCCTTTTCCTGACTGATCTAAGCCCTAGGGAAACGTGGAGGAAGTCTATTTTGACACCTCATACTACTTACATACTATTGGCATTATAATGTATTTTAATTAATTAATATAAACGCTGAGTATATGAGAGTCAATAGATTTTTCTTGTGAGATAGTAGAATGCGCATGTTGATCCATTAGTGATTATTAATCCCCTTATCGTAAAGTGTTTCCAAATTCTATTACAATTTGTAATTGTTAGTTATAAATCTATTTTTTCCTACAGGTAAATTTCGTAAATAGTAAAACGTTTGCTTGACGTACGTTTACATGAATGCAGTAAAAGTTACAGTTTTTCGATGAAGAATTATACAATCTTTGTAATTTGATTTTATAATTTTTTAAGGATGGAAGAAATTTCTTTAAATTATGCTTGTTAAATGAATCTGTGTTCCTTTTATATTTATATTTGTTAAAAGACTTATTTGGAAAAGGAGGAAAAACAAAAAAAGAATAGGAAAAGGATTGTAAATAGAAAATTATATATTATTGAGTAAGAGTAATTCTGATAGCTTATCAGTGTCACTTTGCTTCAAACCTGACTTTTTTATTTCTTTGTATGTATCATCTTGAAAATGGTTCTCTTGTAATATGAGGATTCTGAATCTAGGATTAAAACATTATCCCAATCTAAGACATGATCTTCATTCAAATGATGGCTAGAAACTACGGATAATAAATTTGTTAGTTTATTAATATCTGCTTTATGCTTTTAGTTTTCTTTTAGTTTGTCCCACATACGAAGAATCGCAGTCTGTACAGTTTATCTTATATATTACGTTAATCTTATCTTATTTTTTTAAAACATCTTTCCCGGTTTTAATAAACTCATGTAATTTATTTGTAGGTTTGTATGAAATATTAAGATCAAATTTGTAAGATAATCTTTTAAATTTTTCTAAAATTCTATTATAGTAAGGAATTGTAAAAAACTTTTTTAAATTGTGATTATCGGCTGTGTCATTACCTTGATTGTTATTTTTTTCTTTTCGGGTTATGTTTATGTGACAATGATTTTATTCTGTTGTTAATTGTTATGGAGAAAATGAAATCTAACGATAGTTATTATCGATTAATATCTTTATCAAGTTAGTAATATTATTTTCATGGAATTGAGGATGTGACAAAAATAGAATCCGATCGAATTGATTCGTTATCACTGCCTTTTTATGATTTATAGGATGGTTAGAAAGAAAATTTAGATATCTTCCTGAATTAGGAGGTTTTTTGTATAAGTCAAATATGATTCTTCCATCCTCAACAATTTTACGTCAAGAAAATTGATGCTCCTGTTTTCCCCATAATCCACTGTAAATTTTATTCGTTGTGAGAGTTATAAATTTATCAAGAATTACTTTAATTTGATCTTCTGATGTTGCTAATATGATATCATAGCGATAATAAATCGGAATGAATGTTAAGGAAGCATCAATCTCTAGATCACTTAATACATGATGATAGGGGATAACGGAGATCCCATGAGCAAGCCAAATATTTGCTTATAAATTATGTTATTTAAAGTAAAGAAGTAAAATTGAATATAAAAGATATTGCAATTATAAATTCATTTAATTAATTTTAGTATTATTGCTTATGGAAATCCACCATTTTTTCAAACTTTTTATAGCTAAGTCCATAGATATATTCGTGTACATCGGTATTCGTCTACATCGAAAGATATTACAATATAATTAGGTGAGTCAAGTGATAATCCGTTCAGATTATTCACCAGTTCGAAATTATCTTTAACATAACTGAAACTTTTCTTAATGCTGCTATCTATAATATCTTTAATGTATATTGCAAATGAATAAGTAGGTATTGATGCAACTTACAATCAATCTTAATGGATTACCTTCTTTGTGTATTTTGGACAATCCATAGGATCTCGACAAAACTCCATCTGATTTGTATATTTTTTTATATGTGTTTTGATTTATGTAATCTTTGTTTTCCCATCTCGTCAATATCGTAATTCTATGGTCATTTTGTTTGTTGGATCCTTATTAACATTTATAAGTGTCTTTGTCAGATAAAATAATTTTCATATTTTTATTGTAAGCAACTAGGTTTAAAATTTTTGTTTTTCCTCCTTCTCCAAATAAGTCTTCTAACAAATATAAATATAAAAAGACAGAACACAGAGTACCATTAAAATTCATTTAATAAGCATAACTCAAGGAAATTTCTTTCATCCTTGAAAAATTATAAAATCAAATTACAATTGTATAATTCATCGAAAAACTGTAACTTCTACTGCATTCATGTAAAGGTACGTCAAGCAAAGATTTTACTATTTACGAAATTTATCTGTAGAGAAAATTGGATTTATAATAACTAACAATTGCAAATTGTAATAGAATTTGGAAACTCTTTATGATAAGGGGATTAATAATCACTAACTGATCAATATTCTACTATCTCACAAGAAAAATCTATTGATTCTCATACATGCAACATTTATATTAATTATATACTATTATATATATTAATTATAATACTAAAATACATTATAATGACTTAGATTTTTTTCTCTTGCGAAAATTAGAATTTATCGTATTTCCGAATTAAATCTATATAACATATTGAGGAAGGCCGAATATCGGCCGAAATGTTTATGTAATTGTTAAGATTCTCAAATAGATCGCAACTAATAATCTGTTTATTTGACCGTGCTCCTTATTCAACCTTGTATATTATCAAGCCATTATCACCATTAAGTTATATTTACAATATATATTTATACTTCATAGAATGACTTTTAGACATTGGATCTAAATGATCAATATGCAAATCATTAAATGATTTATCCTCTTTGGGAATACTATGAACAATCCTTCCATCTTGCCTGAAACGAAAAAAACATTACATTTTAGATAAGTTTTAATGTCCTCAACTTTCTCTCTCATTTGTAGAAACCAATAACTCGAATATTTTCTAATACTTAATAAATTCGACATGGCCTAACTCGTCATGAGATATTTATGCATTATTTTATTTTCTATAAAAGGAAAATTAAACGTGATCTTTTATTTTTCTGTAAACTATTCCGTCACGCATTTCGAATAAATAATCATCCTTTTTCTCTAATTCTTCGCGTAGTTTAACAATGTTTTCATCAGTGTCTTTACTCAAGACTAGGTTCCGATCAAAAGAATTATTTTCTAACGTGAGTATATTTACATTCTTACTTAATGCGTTTATGTGTGACATTCTGGTTCCCGATCACTCAAGATTATAATCATAAGCTTGCTTTTCAAGAATCCATCGAGCAATTCATTTGTATTCTTCTTATTTACCGTCTGAGAGCTTTACAATCGGTAACAATTTTAAACTTTATTCCTTGTAAGTATATGTGAAACCGTTTCAATGCATAAATAATCGCAAGAGTTTACAACTCGAAACTATAATATTTTGATAGAGTTGTTCTTTTCAAAAAATAAAAAATTGGATGGAATTTACGATCTGCTTTTTTCTGCACTAAAATAGTGCCAAAATCTAAAGTGCTAGCACAATGGAGTTCAGTCTCAGCAAGAAGTGAATAAATTGAAAGGACCGGCGCATTAATTAATCTGTCTTTAAACATCTGAAATGCATTACATTCATTTTTCTCATAATGAAATGGAATGTCTTTCTTAACTAAATCATTCAATGTTTAGCTACAAATGAAAAGTTTTCCATGAATTTCCGAAAATAAGAATCTAGGAAACTTTAAACTTCATGAACATTATGTGGTTCCGGAAAATTGTGTACCGCAATTATACCGCGTACGGCAGTGCCGTATATCTTCTTCTGAAACAGTGTAACCTAAATGCTCTAATTTAGTCTGCAGAAACCTACATTTGTCTAAGTTGTAATATGTTTTCAACCAATAAATGAAATATTTCTTTAAGTATTGCGAAATGATATCGCATAGTTGCTGTAGCAATTAAGAAGTTGTCTAAATAAACCGCAACATCCCCGGATTCTATCAGTTCGCGAAAAATTTCTGTGACAAAACGTTGAAACTTCAGGGGTACTCCTTTAAGACCGAAGGATATTTTAAGAAACTCGCACTGGCCCAAAGGTGTAACAAACAATATTAACTTTATCGAATCCTCATGCATGTTCACATGAAAGAATCTGTCTTTGAGGTCCAAGGATGTAAAATATCTTTTCCCTCCTAAAAGATCTAGTTGATCTTTTAATGATAAAAGGAGGTTGTCAAGTGCCATAATCTTATTAATCCTAAAATCAACATATTTAATTATAATCTTAATTTACCATTCCGTTTTTTAGTTAAGATTGACGTGTATTTTGATTCGCTTGGTCTAATCCCGCTTTTTGCCATTGTTCTAAAATGACTTTTAATTTCGCTTTTTCGTCATAAGATAACCTACGGGGAGTACAACTAAAAGATTTATTGTCGGTTAATATAAGTTTTATGACATTCTCAGTTTTAGACTTCTCCGATCTAGGAAGTTCAACATATCATTCATCAAATCAATTACACATTATTATTCATCGAAACAATTTACACAATTGATGTTTAATTGTACTCGGCATACTATCATTAATTATAATTTTTTGTGAGTCTTGTACATTATTACATTCTTCTACTATATTTCAATGGCTAAAGTTTTATTAACTTTCTTTGTAATGTTTTCGAAGTTTTTACAAAATCTCTATCAAATACTAAAGAAATACTCATTGTCTCATTTCTCACAACGTAAACGTTAAGTGGAATTCGCTCCCTTTCAAAACAATCTGTATAGAAATTAGATCTGAAGCATTTAATTTACTGTTGTTAACCACATGTGGATTAAAACCATGTAGAAATTAATGGATTCTATAGGAAACATAGTTTTTAAATTAGCATCCTTAACATGTTTTTCCTTAATAAAACTAATAGAACTGCATCAATTAATGAAGCTAATTATTATAAATATATTATAAATATTATTATTATAACGAATTCGAATCTTTAGTATTCGCTGAAACTCATTCTTAAGTTGGAAGTCGGCGTAACGTATTTCTTCTTTTGGAGTGTTGCATTATCCGGAGGTGTTCAAATTGTCCGCAATGATAACACGAACCTCTTTCACGTTTAGGACGTTTACATTCCGTTGCAAAATGGTCAACTTCATTACAATTGAAGCATGATTTCTCACCTTCACGCCTTCCTTTAATTCCTTTTCCTTCTCTTTCTCTTTCTCGGACTGACGATTCATTTTATTTCCGAACATGTTTCTTTTCAAGGTTCTTCAAAAATGCTTTAAATATTGTAATTCAGTTGCAGTGACGTTGGATACCAGCTTGAGCCTGTAGGGAGCCTGTTCATTTCTGGAATTCCACTAAATAATCAATTAATTCGTCTTCAAAAATCGGAATCAAATTTCCTAATATTCATGCAAATATTCAGCGAAAGTTTCAGATGTTCTCCATTTTCTTTCCTCGAATTCGCATCGAAATTGTAATTTATTAAGTCGTAAATCATTTTCCGTAATTCTCGTAATAAATCCTCAGCACTTAATTCTACACAATCGGTTTTTGAATAATACTATTTTAACTTGTTACATATTATAGTCTTTTTCTCTGTATCATCTAAATTATCATATAGGTTCGTATTAAGCTTAATTTACCTTTCCCAAGAATCATAATTTCTACCATTATCGTCAAACTCTCCTATTAAATTTTTTATATCCTTCAATCTCATATTATTTCATCGTTTGAATCTTCGCTATTCGTCGATTGACTAACATGTAATAATTCTATCTCTCTCGCAAGAACTGTAACTTACGTTCCGCTAAATCTCTTTTGCGGCGTAACTTCCATATCACGTTGCGTAAGATTTGATGTGCTTATCGGAGCTTGAATGATATGTTCCATCCTCTGCCAAAGTGTATGTTTCTTCTACATGTTCATCTGACTCTTCATATTGCTCGACTGCATCTATATTATTACCATCATCTTCTGCGTCTAAATATCTCTTCATAAGTTCGATCTTGTGCCTGTTGACGTAAAGCCCATTTCGCGTAATGCTTTAAATCCGTCGCTCTGAGTGTACCCTTAATTGCGTTGTCTATCATAATTACGGTCGATCTGCTTTCATAAATTGTAGCGATTACGTCCTCAAATACGAAATTTACAAGGGCTCCCGACTAGATATCGTTTTTTCGGTTCCAATGAAAGGCTTAACTTTAGGAATGCATACAAAGCTTTATTTTTTAAGCGTAATGGTTTCACAAAATAGCTTTAAAATGTCATAACATATCATATTAAATCAATAATTTCAATGTCAAAGCACACTTTTGCGCTTAGTTTCACAACATACATTGTTTTAAATCGAGGAATAGTTTACAATATTTTCTGTAACTTCTATATATATGAATCAAAATTCAATTTTTATTTAAGAAAAACTTATGTTAAATACATTTCTTTCTTTATGGATCTAAATCCGGAGTTAAATTCAAATCCGAATCTGAATTTAGATTCGGATCCAAATTCAGATCCGCGGATCCGAATAATCCAGATATCCGGATTACCCGAATAATACGATTTTGAGTTCCGAATTGGAATCGATTTCGGATATCTGAATACTTAGAAGCTCTAGTAAACAGTAAAGAAACAAAAAAATCATTTTCGGCCATATTTTAATTAAAAATTGAGAAAGTTTTTGTCGTAATCAACGGTATCATTTATTATTAAATACGGCCCTTTTTAAATCTATTTTGAACCATTTCAAAGCGATTTTTTTTTTCCGGAGATATACCAATTCGAAGTTCGATAAATTGTACATCGTAGGAGCTTAATCTTTAACAAAGTAACTGTCGGAACCATTCCTTATAAATTTTTATGGGCTTTGAATATGTTGTAGAGTATAAGAAAATATTAGATCTATATTTTTTTTATCAGCATATCTCAAGATTTAGGGGGTGAAAATTGAGTGAGGGAAAGTTAAAAATTTGATATTTAAAAAAATACACCATTATATAGAGCACAAAATATTACAAAACTTTTGTATTAAACATTTTTTAATATATCGCATAGTTTCGAAGATATTTATAACACTAAAAATGATAAAATCCATTTTTTCTGAGTGGAGTGTTTCGAACCGTTGGAACTGTCCCTTACTGATTTTGATGGATTTTGAATATGTTATAGAGTATAAAAAAAATATTAGATCTATATTTTTTTATCAGCGTATCTTAAGGTAATTTAAGGGCTGGAAAAAATGGATTATCGTTTTTAACAAATATCTTCGAAACTCTATATATATCAAAAAAATATTTAATACAAAAGTTTTATAGTATTTTATACTCTATATAATGGTGTATTCACTTTTTTTAAATATCAAATTTTTTAATTTTCTAAAAAGTAATTCAATGCTCAATTAAATAAATTAAAATAATCCGTTAAAGGACTCAGAGCACAAGCAAGATATTCTTCGCTATTGTAATAAATTACTAAACATTATATTTAACTAATCAAAATACAGACATTTCGATCGACTTTCCATCGGTCATTTTCAATGTTACTACCACTAATGTTACTAAAAAATATGGGTTTATAAATGGGTAAATATTTTTTTTATATCTACAACATATCCAAAGCCCATCAAAATCGGTGAGGGATGGCTCCCTTGTAAAACAAAGCGGGTGCCTCCCCGGTCAGTGAAGGCAAGGTGAATGACTCCCTGGCCAATTAAGTTGCTTTTACAATGATTTGTGAAATCTTTTTCTTTTTTCATCAAAACTACGTAAATTACAATAGCGTTTGTGTGATGCGTTCTTCTCATCACGTTTCAAACTCCTGCAGTAGTTTAACATTCTGGCTGAATTCCACCTATCTTCTTTCAGCCTCCTTCATATCTTGGAATCTTTCTCCTTGTTCTTCATTGACATCTCCCAGATTTACGGGAAAAAAGTCCAAATGAGAATAAAGAAAATGCAGTTTTACTACACTCATGTTACAACATAATTTCTTGAAGTTAACTAGCATGATTTGAACTAGATTTGTAATTAGCTTCTTTTCGATTCCCTAAAAATCCTTTAATGACTACTTTGAAACTTAACCATGCAGTTTTCTCATTGACGGACATTGTTTTCGCAAAATGTTCATTCTTCATTATTCTAATATGGCCAACAAAAATACCTTCTTTAATTTTCGCTTCACTTAAAGATGGAAACTGTTATTAAAAATATCAAAAACAATTTCTCTCTCGGTCCAATGCTTCTACAAACTGCTTCATCAGTCCAAGCTTTATATGCAGGGGAGGCAACAGAACATTGTTTCAGTCGATTAGCGGTTATTGAGTAATATTATGCGAATCTATTTCTAGTTTTTCTTTCAATGGCCAATTTTTTTTATTCAGTGTAGGTCTTTCGCTCTGCTGTCTTACTCGCATATAAAGTACGGGAATTTAGTATAACCTGTTTGTTGTTCAAGAATTATTCCAATAGCTTTTAAATCACTACAAACTTTCCATTTATATTCATCATACTGTATTGAACTGAAAAATTAAATTCATGTTGTGTACGACTCCTTCAGATGCGCCGAATAAACAATGGGAATAAACGCATACCTATTGTCATTATGTAAAAGCACATCTTTCAAGCTTTTTTTCGAAGAACCTATGAAAAATCTCCAATCTGCATTATTAAACTTAATATTAACTTCTATATTTATCCAACAAACTCGAGACATCATTACAAAATACTAAAGAATCCTTTTCGGTGAAAAACCATGAAAACTCTTTTTCACAGAACCTATATCACGAAAAGCATGTTTTTAGAAGAAGATTACACTCTTTCAACCTAAAGCCTAAAAGTTCAGCTTTTTCTTTCGATAGATCTAAATCCCTGACTAAATCATTCAACTTGTTACAATCTAACCGCAGAGTCATCTCTTTAAATCATACATAACATTGTCATCCTCATTAATAGCTTGTTCCTCATATTGAAAATTTTTCCATTTTTGAAGAAACAGGATCCATGGATTAATGGATTAATGGATCCATGGAGGATCTTGGAATAAGCTTTGTTACGGATCTGGATATTTTATAAAATCTTTATTCGTATTATTGTAACCAAATACATTGCATAAGTAGAAGTAGTACTCATCGTGATTTTTTGGTTCTTGCCAGATCATCGGTATACTGAAATGGAAATATTTTGGTTTATCAATATACCATATGATCTTAAAGTTTCCACACAAGATTTGCATGATTTGTGCGGAACCCAATTCTTATCCTGCTACGCAATTCCACGATGAAAGTAATCATAATACCTCTCTTTTAATGAATCAGTTATAGAAAGTAAATTCTTCGAGAGCATATATTTTCCACAAATATAGCAGAATCGATTAGAATCATTGACCTTCTTAGACTCATGAAAAAATCAGAAAAAGATCTTTGAAAGATCTTTGAAAAAATATATAAAAACTGCAAGTGAATATATGAACGTTACAAATTTTCCAGAGAACAAAGACTGAAAAGGAGCAATAGATGAACGAAAAATGAAAAATGTTGGAATAGATACGGGCGATACGGATCAATGTACTACGTAGAGTATTGGGCTCGAAATGCGCATTATAATGGAGTTAAATATATTTCTCTAAGAAAGACCTGTTTATAAATAGAGACGGATCATGATGTGTCCAGATGCCATTTATCCCCATTCCAAGCCCCGCGCGCCGCGAGAAATAGAGCTGCGCGCCGCGAGAAGTAGAGCCGCGCGCCGCGAGAAGCAGTGGCGTTTGAAGTATTACAATTCTCGCAGATTTAAAAATATTCTATGACAAAAGATAGAAGAGTCAACTAATCTATCCAGAAATATCACCATTTGTTCTAATACGGTATAGAGATTAGGTTCCTATAATGTATAATTTATTGAACTTCGAATGGGTATATCTCCGGAAAAAAAATCGCTTTGAAATGGTTTAAAATAAATTTTGAAGGGGCTGTATAGTAGTAAATGATACCATTGATTAGACGACAAAAATTTTTTCAATTCTTAATTGAATTTCAAATATGGCCGAAAATGATTTTTTTGGCAGTTTTGAGTTAAGATATCTTGAAATTTTGACGTGATAGAGCAATTCTGAAGCCGGATTTGAATTCAGCGCGAAAAATTAAGTAAGTAAAAATTGTTAAATCTCAATCAACAAAACCATGCAAAAATTTTGTATGTATAATTATATATAAAATTGTATAATTATGTATGAGCAATTTTTTTTACATTTCTTCAAACTTAATTTTTTCTAAAAAAACAATGCGAAAATTATCTCTAATTATTTTTTTATGTTTTCACATTATTATTATTATTTTTGTTATACTAAAAAGTAATTTTACAAAAGAAAAAAGAATATATGAACATATGTGAATTATTATTATATTTCATATAATTATACATGTTTATGAATATTTATGCGTGTTTATGTATATTTATTCATATTTATGTGGTACATATTTATACATGAAAAATTTTTTATCGGGCGTTATACAAGTAGATAATACTTTGTGTGGAAGTCGCATACTCTTAGTAGGAAGGGAAATAGGGTGGACCCAGTACTACCAGATTCCGATTTGCGTTATCATTTCGTAATGCGTCGTATGGGAAGAACAGGGGTAGTTGCAAAACTACAAAGAGAGCCGGAACAAAATAAAGAAGATTATACACACTATGGTATAGAATTTAATCGTTGGCACCTTCATTAGCCTATGATTCTTAGTGGTTCTGTATAGATTGTTTATTTTTATTTTTTATTTTTATGATTTTGAATCTGTTCAATTTGATTTAATAAATATAAATGATATATAGGATGATCCGAATTTAAATGAGAGAAAAACTTTGGATTTGAAGGTGTAGAGGATTGATAAACTAAGAAAAAATGTCCTTCAATGGTACATTCAATGATACATTTTGTTTCGTTTTGGAAAAAGACAAAACGTAGTTTTCATTTTTTTTACTTATTTATTACTTATTGTTCGAGAGCGCGCAACAAACACGGATAAAGAGAGCGAACGAATGTTACTGATGTAATGCCACGAAAAAAGACACAAAGTTTACAGATTTATGCACAGTACAAATTTTATACTCAGTTCACTATAATTGAATTTTAGACGGAACAAACTCACAACGAAAATACGTAAAACGTACTTTTCAGCGGTTTTATCTCAGTGGTTTTCTCGGCGGATATTAACTAAAAGAGAGAGGTGAAGGCAGCTGATTCGCCTTTTTATCAGCCTGGTGAGACAAGGCGCTTTCTCGTTAATTTTCAATGAGAAAGCTCTAAAATTAAAAATTTGAGGCGCCAAGAGCGATTGACAGTTCAGGGCCTCCTTCGCGAAAAAGAGCCTTGTGATCATGCGCGCAAGAAACTCCGCGAACGGAGATTGATGGTGAGATTGTTGTTAGTCGCTGAGATGCACTCTCACCGTCTATCATTAAACTTGAGTAGCCGTTAGGTAGCTGTATGTATTAGTAGTTAGTTAGGTAGCTGTATGTATTAGTTCAAAATGTTGACCTCCTTCAAACACTGAACGTAATGACTCGTCAATCCGGCACTCTTCTGTCTGAAAATCGGCGTGCATACTTTCACATTGACTCTGAAGCATTATTGGTGAAATCACAAAAACAATTGTATTCCGCTTTGAAAACGATAGTATTCCGAAAATTACCTTTATCTTTTTATCTTTTTTCATAATTTTCTCTAAAACTGAACAAAAACAAACATATATCCAAAGAATTTTTTCTTAGTTTATCGATTCCCTACAAGCTCCCAAAGTTTGACCATTTAAATATGAGACATACTGTGTGTGTGCGTGCGTGCGTATGTATTAGATTGACAAGAAAAAAATTTTTTTAATCGGCCTCTCAGCTCAAAAATTTCCATTTCATGCCAAAAGAACACTTTAAAATTTTTATCGAAAATTATTAAGCTTTAGAAGTCGCTAGTGAACGATTTTTAAATAAAAATTTCGATTTTCCTTGATTTGATTTGATGTAAAAATTTTTTAATCTTTAAATTTTTTAATGTGGGATTTTAAATCCCAAAAATGTGATACTGTATGCTTTTTTGCCTTTTTCTCTAAACGCAATACAATAATTTATTCACGATATACACCTTAAGAAATACAGCCCAATTAATATGAAAATGACAAAATTTCGATTTTATCAAGGTTTCAAGCATTTAAATGGATCGTTACTTCCCTCAAATTGTAAGTTCTGTTTATCCAGAACAAAATCCAATTGGAATTTTCCCGAGACCTCCTATAAGGCCTTTAAAAGTTGCATTTAACTGGATTATAAAACGTTTTTAAAGATAGAAAAAATTTTTTGTAAACAAGTTGTAAAGTATATCGCTTTGTAGTTTGACATCCTCAAATCAAATGTCTCAATTGACAATAAAAACTCTTTATTAGAAAATGAAATGAGTACATAATAAAAAGAAAGATTTAATTAATTGAAATGAACTATATATTATACAGAATGATTCAAAAAAACAAAATAACAAAAATTTGTTCTTAAAGGAACATTGTTGCGGATCTGCTTTTTTTAAAGTTCGCGCGTATATTTTTGTATGTGATCTAATACGTGTTCATGCGGGTTTGTAATTCCGCGCGCATTTAAAGCCAACGTTCACTGGAAAAGCATTGTCAGAATAACGAAACGGTGTTGTCTTAATAACTGGCGATAGGAATGATCATCTTTCTAAAGAAAATTGTTCTGCTGTCTCCTTTCCGCACGTGTACACGCGTTGGAGTTTGCTCTAAGTTACTTAAGAAAGTTGTTTCATCAAAGAAAGTTGCTTATAATTTGGCTTAAAGAATCTGATTACACTTTTAGGATCTTAAATTTTGCATCCACTAGCCTTAAATAGTTAGCTAGCTGGAATCAATAATCCGGAGGATATTCTTATAATCGCAGGACACTATTACGGCCTTTTTTCCCAAACGAAATCTTTGATCTTTTTGCCATCAACCAAAGTGAATATCTTTCAGGACCGAAACATATCAATCACGAATAATTAAGGATAGAAAGATACTAGAGTATTTTTCTTTGTTTTAATATTAAGTAGTTTATGTTTAACCTACGATTCTAACAAACTTTAAATATTCCGTTCCGCAGATTTATTCTATTGGTTTTGCGTTACTACAATTTTCTTAAGAATTCACTTTATTACTCATTATTAAATATTATAGCTAAATTCCTTCATATATTTAATATAATTTCTTGAAAAACTCCATATTTAATTTAATATAACATATATCAAACTTCTGAAATTTAAATATATCATTAAGATTTATTTTCATGCAATTTTCACTTATTGTCAAATCAGATCGAAGGTGTATTATTTGTCAACCAACATTAACATAAATATATAAACTAATTCCACTGGATATATCCGGATTGAAGAGGCAAAACAAGCTGAGAAAGAGGGGTTGGGGGGGAAGCATAGAGCAAGAGGCGCGCGGGCTGAGACTTTGGTTCCCGACGAAAACGCTTATTATTATGCGCGAATTTTATTCACTAGCGGCAAGCGTTCGTGACTCTTTTCGGGACTCTGCGACGAATCACCAAAATGCCGAGCAAAGGCGGTGACGTTGCTCTCGCTTTTGCGAGGATAGTCATCAACCAGAATCCTTGTGGAAGGAGCAAGGAGGCGGAAAAGAGAAGACGTAGCAAGATGAAAATAATGAATTGCGATCTGTTTTATAATATTTAGCTAGTTTTATTTTGACATCGCAAGATTCGACGGAGATGACTCAGCAAGGATTTGCCCGTGATCAATCGGGGCAGCGTGGGAATCTGTATCGGAATAACGGAGATATCAGGCGGAAGGAATCCTTGGACCTGGCGCGGCATGCACTCATAGTCAGAGTCGGGGGATCCTCAAGAGGCGCCGGAGTAAATGGGCCCGCAGTGAGCTCGGCAGGAAGGTCAAGTTCCGAAAACGGCCGGTTCGAAATCCTCGTGCGTAGAAGGACTTCACTAATCGGCGAAGTTGGCGCGAGTTATCGCGATAGCGGGAATCACGATAATCCTTTGTAATTATGGAGTCAGCAAGATTAAATTTAATAATTACACGCTGCTTGCTAGGACTAATTTATTATCAATAAAGAAATAATAACGCAACAGACTCGGCCTTATTCTTGACCGCAAATTCATTAATCATTATTACATAAAGGCTACAAGATTTCGAGAGCTTCTAATGAGTCTCTACGACGTATTTAAAGCTATAATAGACTGAATGTAAGAGATTGGATATAAGAGACTGAATGAACGATAATTAAATAAAATTCAAGACAATGACAGCAAAATCAATTAAAAACAAAGCTTGAAGGGCTAATATTCCGCGAGAATTTTGTAAATACTATACTGTATTGTCATTATGAATTCGACTTAAATTCCGCTGTAGTCCATGGACTCAGTCGCGAGGAACGATTTACAGCAAAAGAAAAAAAATAGATAGAACTTAGCAGATGTGTATATACAAGTATCTCGATTAGTAAAGCGCTTATAAATCGGAAATGCACTTGAGACTTAGCCACGGACCTCAATTTGAGCACGAAAAGTTAAAGATAATGAGTTATTGCCAAACCTCGCGGCGAATAATTCTATATTCGTAACGCGGAATAAAACTATCGTAAAATAATTAAATCGAAGACACGATCCGAGTTGTACGATATATGTATCGAAAATGAGCAGCACGCAGGCCTTGCCGGCTCGCTTTATATACAGGAGCAGCGTCTCATAAGGTAAGGGGATGATGCTGTGTATCATGCCGCGATGCCATGATCTTCCTATGAATTCGATTTGAATGTTAAATTTTATCAGGTGATGCATGGGTTGCGTCTCGCTCATGCACGATTTCATAGCGCCTTCATTTTTGCTCCTCTCTCTACTTATGCAGCTGCGCACTGCAATTGTTAGTTTTTGCATGTGTCTCTTCGTATCTAGTAGCATGGAGACTGCTCAGCTGTTCTCAATTACAATATTTTATGTTTCCGTTAATCGTCGTGTGTTTATAGTGATTCCGCTCCGATCTTCTTGTGTTTGTTTTGCTTCTTGGATCTTGCCCTTGGATGAATGCTCTTGTAAGTTTTAATTGTGTAGTTTTGTGTTAACAATTGTTAGTTGTCATTATTTAAAAGGAATGATTTTTGTGCTGCTGTATAAATGGTCAGAATTGAATTATTTATGTAATCGTATAATGGCTCAGGTGTTCACTACTTTATTATAATGCGCGAGGAAAGAATGTTTGCTATCCACGCGCTGAGCGTGGGCGTCAGCGTAGCGCTTAACTCATGTT
This sequence comes from Atta cephalotes, assembly GCF_000143395.1. Taxonomy (NCBI): domain Eukaryota; kingdom Metazoa; phylum Arthropoda; class Insecta; order Hymenoptera; family Formicidae; genus Atta; species Atta cephalotes. The sequence continues at coordinate 279,320 of NW_012130124.1, read as the reverse complement.
CGCTACAGCGTTGTCAGCGCTTGCCATTACTATGGTTATGGCCGGTCTTATTTTGAGAAAATTTGATAGCCAGACGTTACACCAATATTAATTTAATACTAATTTATTCTTAAATATTAAATATTTGTTACATCTGGTTTATTTGAGTGACAATTCCTAAATCAGCATAGATAATATTTCAGTTTATAATAAAACGTCTTTAGAATATTTTAAAATCCAAAATGTTTAAATCATTTACAAATTAATAAATTTCGATCTGGTTAAAATATTATTTAGAATACTAGTTACTAATTAATTGCGACAATAATACTTTTTTTATGTAATCTTCCTGCCATTATTATTCAATCATTATTATTCAATCATATTATAATTAACTTTCCATTATATCCTCATTAAACCCATTTGCGATACAAAACTTATAAATACAAGATTTTATTATTCAAAGACATTCGTTGAATCTTTTCTTATTCATTATATATATAAAATTAATTCAATCGCTATCGAACAGACATATTTTTGTTCGTATTCTGAGACAATTTTTTCTTTGGTAAAAATTTGTCGGAAACTTAGTTTTTAAAATATTTCTTAGTAATAAGGCTTAATAATAAGGCTAAAAGTTAAAAAAACGAAAAAAAAATGGTTCAATTACATAGTTAATGTAGAATATAAGTAACATAAATATTGGAATATAAGTAAAGAAAAACAATTATATCCTTCAATTAAGATTTAATGCAATATGCTAGCAATAAACAAACCGATGTTTTGATCGAATTATTAATGTTAAAAACATATAGAATATTACAAACGGTAAAAGCAGAACATATATAATATAATATAAATTTATACTTCGGTGTCTCTAACAAATGATGGTAATCCTGTTCGCAGATATATTATAGCTCGGAGATAGTCATCGCATGATAATAGATGACGTCAATCATTAAATAGTTTGAAATATATCCTTTAATATAATGTAAAATTGAAGAATGAACGTACGCAATTGAATTTTGTCCTATAGGCAAGATTTAATGTACAAGAATTATGTCAGTGAGAAATTATTGATACAATTAAAAACAAAGAAATTAATAAGAATAGCAAAAGAGATAATATAATACAGTGAGATAATACAATGCAAACATTAATAAAAATTAATTTTGTATAATGTATATCTATATATTATATAAAATTATAATTTAGTAACAGCTAAAATTAATAGGAATAAACCTTAATGTAAAAACGAAATTAGTTCAGTAAAAAATGAAATATGTTTCTGTCGCAGAAAATTGATTAGAATTAGAGACAATGCGATAAGAGTAAAAATAATATATTGTCTCTTCGGTGTTATAAGTTGTGAAATTAAAAATTGAAATAAAGAGAAGGAAGGGAAAGATTTGGTTAAAAAGTAGTGAGAAGTGGGAAATTAAGAGGGGATAGAAATGTAGACAAAGGCGGAAGGGAAGAGGATGTGCCTGTAGCTAATATTCGGATAATGATTCTGTATCATTTTGTTTGTTTTTATCTTTTTATGTGAATCATTTTAAATATCAATCTCTTATTGTAAAAAGATTCACTGTTTAAAATCTTACTTCATTCCATTTGAAATTGTGATTGAAATTGATACGGTGGTTGGATATGACAGATGAAGAACCAATTCTAATTTATCTTTTCCTCTCTTTATATATATTTATATAATACTTTTTAAAGTGTTCATTATGGAAAATGTTGATTTACAATGAAACATGTTAGATGTAAATGAAAAACTTTCGGAGGTAGTGACATAAGAAACTGTGAACATTTTTTCTTTGATTTGTAGATTATGTGTGATATATTTATTTTGTATATAAAATATTTTAAATGCTGATCTATTGTAGAAAAAATAAGAGAGAGAGGATAATCATTATTAAGAAAAATGTAAATTGCATCTATTAGATTCTTATGATGAAATCGAGGATGTGATAATTGGACTACGTAACTAAAAATTGTGTCTTTTTGTAACAAAGAAGATGATTGAAATGGAAATTAAGGAATCTTCCAGAAATTGTTGTTTTATGATATTGTTATGTCTAAGCTCCGTATGTATGGAGCATGAGAGAGTGAACGCAACAGGAACCGAACAATCGTTTGATCGCGTCAAAACTCCGGAAGAACCGACTCAAATGGAAGGCATTTCGCTTCATCGTGAGGCTCTCGAAGAGCTGGGGGTCAAAAGGGGCACGAAGTGGAAGTCTCTCTCGAGGTCGACGCTTCACTAATCCCGAGTCGAGCGTATTCGTTAAGGTTCGAATCTGGGTCAGTATGCTGTGAGGCGCACTTTTACGCAGATATGCCAGTGCGCTCATGTGTCCTTCTTTTTGGTCTTGAAAGTGAATACAAGTGACCGGGGAAAAGAGCAAGTATAATCGCGAGCTAACATCTATGAATGCAAGGAGGAGTTGGCAGAATTAAAATAGTCGATCTTTTGATTACATGATATAATTAGAAATAAGATTGTCGTTACATGAATAACATTATCATTACATAACTAAATTGTTATTGTTATATATAATAATTATGTTTGGTTTATTCGTTTTTTTAACTTATAGCACGCGCGCGCGCGCGCGCGCGCGTGTGTGTGTGTGTGTGTGTGTGTGTGTGTGTGAAAAATGGAATGAATTGAAGATTGAATCTGCATAGTTGTGATCTATAGTTAGATAGAGAGGGAGTGAGTAATCAATGGGGAGGATTAAGGCTTTTGCAGATATAATAAATGGAAATGGGCAGTCCTGGAGATAGAATAGAATAATGATGGTGAGGAGGGGGGGATGCCCAATAAGAGAGGAGATCGTCTATGGTAGTAATGTGGAGATTAGGAGATTCAAGAAGGGAGAAGGAAAGAAGTTGATCGTTGAGAGTTGGAAGTCGAGAATTGGAAAGTTGAAAATCGATGTCCGGGACAGGCTATAGACTTAGGTATGGCGAAGGGAAATCGGATGGTTCAAGGAATTCATTCGGATATATGGCAAGTTAATACGGGAGAGTAGGAAATCTCTATCGGTGTAGAAGGAAGCGGTAGAGGAGAAGGTGCTGCCGATGTCTTTATCGCGTTTCGGTTTTCTGATAATCGAGCGCTGAGGATGGAATCGCAGGGGCGACGGTCGGATGCGGATAAAGTCCCGTTAAAACGCATTGCAATGTTCATTAATTTATTGTAATAAGGAGGAGGGAAGAAGAAACAAGAAAAATGATAATAAGAAGAGAGAAAAAAAATACAAGTAAGATGATAATGATAATTGGAAGAGGAAGAGGGAAGGATTCTAACTTATTACTTGTAGCGACACGATGGGGTTGGTTGGAGAGGCTGTTCCCCACAATCTGCGGATCCCTCAAGGCTGAAAGTGTTGACTCGGAGGCGATGAAGATTCGATATATTCTATTAGGTTCTCGTTCGGCTCTATATATTTATATGAATATATATGAATACGTTTTTGCTGTGACCTGAATGATTTTAGAGCGAGAACTGAACTAAAGATCAAAATTTGTGACTTATCTCTGAGAGAATCAAAGCGGATAACTAAGCGAATACTAAGGAAAGTGAAAGAGTTCTCCCCGAGAGCCGCGGAACCGCGGCTTTATATACCAATTCTGCCTTGGTTGATAGGGATCTATTGTAGTTAAGAGATGGGACACTTTTCTGACTTCTGGATTGGTCAAAATTTTAGGTATGTCGTGGGGGAATCTATCTTACAACAAGTATAATATCTTATCTAGTCATCTATCTTATATCAACAAGTATCTTATTTTTACGATGCTTTCTTCTTAAATTACGGCGAAATGCATATGCAATGGATAAAACGAGCACATGTGCAGTGTCGGCACGGGATCGTCAAATATCTTTCCTGGACGTTACGTGTCATTTTTGTATTTTATGGTTGCGGGCATTGTGAGAATCGTCCGCGTCTTCACTGTTAGGAAAATGTTTAGGCATCAGCCTCGCGTTTTCTTAATAGCAGTGTCCAAGGGGATTGTCATCGACGCCGCATTAATCCCGCATCCACCGACTTCCATCCTATCTTAGATATTAACGGGAAGATACTGTCTTTGCTTTTTTTAATTTTTCGTGAGAAAATTTTTATTACTGTCTTATATGCTGATAACTCCAGATCTCCATGAAAAAGAAAAAAGAAAAAATTGTGAGAGTTCGCTGGACGTAACAATGTGTATTGAAAATAATTCTCTGATTATCAATAATCAAAGTTGTGAGAAAATTCAATTCTATTGTCAATGTTAACCTCCATAGTAAATTGCAATCGTGTATGTAAAGAATTAAAAGTATTAAGTGTGTCATCAATAGTATCAGATGGAAAGTGCGAAAATGATGTCATCGACATATCTGTAGTAAAATAATGATTGTATTTATAATATTGTAATAGCCAATTCTTCCAAATTCTGCATTACAGTATCAGCAATAACAGGAGATAACAGGAATTTTTGCTCGAATCTTATGTACAGATTGTATAATCTCTCTCTCCCTCTTATTATTCTCCTTTTCTTTTTTGTGCATCCTTTCCTTCTCCATCTTCATCTACATTTCTATCCCCTCTTAGTTCCCACTACTTTCCAATATATTCCTTACTTTTCTTCTTTTTATATCAATTTTTAATTTCGCAATGTCTCATAACACTAAAGAGACAATACATTATTTTTATTCTTATCGCATTGTCTCTAATTCTAATCGACTAACTTTCTGCAACAGAAACATATTTCATTTTTTATTAAACTAACTTCATTTTTTTTTTACATTAAAGGTATTTATTCCTATTAATTTTAACTCTTACTAAATTATAATTTTATATAATACAATTTTATATAATACAATTTTATATAATACAATATATAGATATAAGAAGATATAGGGAAGACCGGGGTCAGTAAACTATAGGATCAGTAAACCGGAGTCAGTAAACTAACGATTCGAATTAGATAAATTATTATTTATATAATAATAACAAGATATAAAGTTATTCTTTTTTTATTTTATAAATATAAATGTTTGTGTTTAAATTGCATTTTAATAAAAATTTTATAACAAAATATATTTTTATGAAAGCTTTGTTGATATGTGTAAAGATACATGGTGTAAATATACATGGTGCATCAAAATCCGAACAAATCGAACAATTTAAACAAAATGATTTTAATGAAAAATTAAATATTATAAAAAATCCTTTTACATGGCACTGGGGGGATCCCTGTAGAACAGGTACAATTATTCGATATATCCCCCATTAACATGAATGACGGCCTTTATTCTCGGTTTGAAGCGTTCACACGCATGCTGTAATGTAGCACTGTCCGATGCCAACGAATGCTGCCTCAATAGCGATCCTTAATGACGTCACATTGGGGTGCTGAGACTTATTTGTGACCCTTTTAACTACGCTCCATACATAGTAAAATCCAAGAGATTTATATCTGAGAGGCCAGAATGAGAGTCGAAGCGAGCAACCGGCTTGTCCTGGCAGCCTCAGAGAGCATCTGTCGTATCTTTAATGTGTACAATTTGTATAGAAGGTCCTCCTCAGCAATTCGATGCATTATTGGGCACTTCCAGTATCACAAAGGATCGCGGAAATTCGCAGTCGCAAACTTTGCGTCAATTGCTTGCACTCCTCTTCTCATGCATCAAGTAAATGCGTTTCCGGTCAATGCAAGGTCTGCCAGGTAAAACACAATACGTTACTTCATATACCCTCTGCCGCGGATTCATCGACTAGCAATACTGATAAGGAAGTTGCATCTAAGGCAACTCCTCCTCTCTCCCTCCTATCGAATTATGCTTTAGAATCATCTAATAATGAACAAGCCATGCTTTAGACTGCGGTTATGCTCATCTGCAGCAACGATGGCTCGCGCAGGACGTGTCGAGCCCTGTTGGATTGCGGATCGCAAGCGAACTTCGTAACCAAGAAATTTGTAGAAACTCTCGGTTTAGAAACGCGTCCATCAAGCCTTTCGATCTGCGGCGTCAACGCCATGATAACCTCGACCAATCACGTGGTTGGAATCAAATTACAATCGCGACTCAATTCGTAACCGCGGCTATCGAATGCATCGTTACTGATCGGATTACTGGCAAAATTCCGACGTTTTCTTTGGGGCGGAACAAATTTAATCTTCCGCGCAACATTCGTTTAGCTGATCCGCGATTTCACATATCGTCGGATATTGATTTTTTAATCGGAGTGGACTTGTTATGGAATCTAATATGCGTCGGTCAACTCAAGTCTTCAGACAAGCATTCAACTCTCCAAAAAATGCGACTAGACTGGATTTTGGCAGATCGTTTGGACAGCACCATATCGACCGCCACAAGAGTTCACTCGCTTCACGCGTCCGTAACCAATGCGGACTTACACGAACATGTCAGTCATACCTGGCAAATGGACATCTCCACGCAACCACACAATTACACATTGGAAAAAAACATTTGCGAGTATCACTTTTTAGACAACGTGTCTCAAAATTCTCAGGATAGATATATAGTCAAGCTTCCAGTCAGAGAGCAAATGTTAAATAACATTGGCGATTCACGTGTCTGCTCTCAAGCGATTGAGGGGCATCGAGAGACATTTCAAGCGCGATCCTATTCTTAAAATTTAATATGCGGCGTTTCTCGACGAATATTTATCGCTGGGACACATGCGACGCATGGAGCTACTCATTGCGGAAGAAACAATGTCATTTTATCTTCCCCATCATTGCGTCTTCAAAACGGTCGAGCAAGCGTCGAAAATCCGTATTGTATTCGATGCATCTTGCCGCAGTAGTTCCGGCGTATCGTTAAACGATGCTCTTCTAGTGGGATCTACCGTTCAACGGAAGATTTGATCTCAATTTTAATGCGTTTCCGCTTTTTCATTTTATGATGTCATCACCGCTGACATCATAAAAATGTATCGGCAAATTTTAATGCATCCATCTCAGACGCGCCTGCAGAGAATTCTCTGGCGCAACGATCCTTCTGCTAATGTCGATACGTACGAACTCACTATCGTCACTTACGGTACAGCTTCCGCATCATTCTTGGCCACCAGATGCCTTAACCATTTAGCCGAGCAGCCCGCTCATCAATTCTCTCGCGGTTCAGCATGCGTCTTTCGAGATTTTTATGTCGATGACATGCTCACCGGAGCGGAATACAGTCGACGAATTAAAACTAATTCGCGACGAAACCATTCAGCTATTAAAATTAGGAGCATTCGAGTTAAGCAAATGGGCCGAATTGCCCTGAATTATTAGAAATAGACAATCGTGATCGTTTACCGGTCATTATCAGAGATAATGCTGTGGACTCATGTATTCTGGGCATGTAATGGAATCAGTATCAGGATATGTTTCAATTTCTCTGCAATCTTGATACAGAACCTCACGTTGTATCAAAACGAGTCATTTCCGAGATCGCTAAATTATTCGATCCTCTGTTTTTTGACAATTTGAAGCGAAATTGGCGCGCAAAAAAGTGCTCTTCCATCAAGACAATGCGCTATCCCACAAGTCGACCGTTGCAATGACAAAACTATTGGGCTATGAATTGATTCCTCATCCACCCTATTCTCCGGATTTGGTCCCGTATGACTTCTTTCTGTTCCCAAAACTTAAAAACTTGACTCGGTGGGAAGAAATTCTCGTCAAATGAGGAAGTCATTGTTGCCGTCAATGAGTATTTTGCAGACTTTGAGACAGCCTACTTCAAATGACTACCAAATGTGAACTATGCGTCCTTTCTGGCTGAAATTTGCCCTGAAGAGGTTCGAAGAGTGGATATTTCGAAATGTCGCGTCATTAAATGGATTGTAATGCCATTTCATGGAAATTTACCAAACTTATCAAACGATCCACGTACCTTCACACCAAACTCGGTCTCAACAACCATCACTCCAAGTTGCTGTGCTCAAAGTCTCGCGTCGCGCCGCTCAAAACCGTTTCGTTATCGCGATTAGAGCTATCGGCTGCTTTACTATTGCCGCGCTTAATCAACAAGGTTAGAGAGTCTTTGAAACTCTCGCAATACCCGACTTATCTATGGTCGGACTCAACGATTGCATTAAACTGGATAACCTCCCCCTCGTGGCGGTGGTCAGTTTTTGTGGCAAATAGGGTGGGTGAAATTCAGCGCCTAACCAGAAGTCGAACGCTGGCGTCATGTCGCATCCCCCAACAACCCTGCCGACACATTGTCGCGGGATAAATCCTTATGACTTAATCGAAGCTGAGAGGTGGCGGAATGAATTTCTAAAATGGGATGAAGAACACTGGCCGCCCAGTGTCTTCCCGCGTTTAGACAATGATCTTCCCGAACAAAGGAAAATTCGCGTAGCCAAATCCACTTTCCATTCCTACATCATTGATGACTTACTTAAACAAGCATTCTAATTTAAACAAAATATGTCGCATCATAGCGTATTGTTTAAGATTATCTAAGGCTCACTGGGAGCACAGAATATTGACTTTCATGTCCCCCGTTGAAACATCTACTGCTTTAGATTGTATTTGCAGAACAGTGTATAATAGCGAGCGTTTTATCGCGAATATCAAGCATTAGTTACGAAATTGTAAATACTTCTAGTAATATCTTATCGCTATCTCCATTCTTAGATGAAAGCGGACTAATGCGAGTTGGCGGGAGATTAAAAAATTCAAATCTTGCGTTCAATGCGTACCATCCAATTCTCCTGCCTCGCAAACACATATTAACTCGTATTATAGAGCGTGAATACACATGAAACTTACACGCGGGTTTGCAAGCCACGATTTCGTGTGCAAGTGCATTTGGCTGATATCATTGCGATCCACCGTATGTGAAATAATACAGAAATGTATAACCTGTTTTAGGGCTAAACCTAATCAATCAGAGGTCTTAATGGGCTCATTACCAGCCAAGTTTCTCGACCTTTCTCTCGTTGCGGCGACTGTGCCGGGCCTCTCTTGTTACATGAGGGAAAACGTCGAAATGCACGGAGTCACAAGGCATACGTTTCATTTTTTGTGTGCTTCGCCACGAAGGCGATCCGTCTAGAGTTAATGACCTTACGTCCGCTTTTATTACCGCTTTTAAGCGATTCATTTCGCGTAAAGATAGACCCGCGCACATATATTCAGACAACGGGACCACCTTTGTGGGCGCGCATAAACAAATTCAAGAATTATACGATATGTACAATGATCCACAAATCCAGTCCGAGATTAAAAATTTTCTTCGCGAATTAGAAATTTCTTGGAGCTTCACTCCTTCATATATATTTTTTTATTTGGTCTTAACGCGCGTAATTGAAGCTTACAATTGAATGAAAAAAGCCTTATACATTACCTATATACATTGCATATATGTATTGTCAGATCGGACATGTCGCGACAGAAGCGGCAATGTTTCGGATACATACATACACACATACGCACGCACACACATACACACACACACACACACGCACACACGCACACACACACACACACGCGCGCGCGTATGTATTCATACGTATATACATATACATTCATACATATACGTCCATACGTTCATACATACGAGTACATGTATTACAAAAGAAGGGGAAAAGAAATACGTAATAAATACGTTAATGTATTTTTATTTAAAAAATTCTTTTGCAACCACCAGTTATATATTTTCAATACATTTTGTAACGCGTATTCTGTTGTCCACACCGTAGTATTAGCAACATCCAGATTAGTTAAAGATTCCATGTCTTTGAAAACTGCATCCAAAGTCTCGATATACATGCGTTCTTACTCATCACTCAGAAGCAGGTTCCAGCTACATTCGTTTTTCGCGTCTCCTAACGTACGATAGCATCATCTTCAAATACAGCGCTGTGATCAGGCGTTTCGCCTCATTGTACGGGACCATCCCGTCCTCCCATCGCAATCCATGGATAAGCACTCAACCAGGAAGCGCAAGACCTGTCGGATCTTGCCAAAAATTTCCATGGCACTAAAAATGTAATGAGTGAGAACGGTCCTCTGTTTCAGCACTGTTACTTCTTTCACGATAAATTTCTTGTTAATGATGAATACTTGCAGATCCACGAATGTTGGTACGGGCATGTTGTCGAGAAGACTGCGGTCAATTGCGGATTGTATCGTAGATTTTATTCCATGTTGGAAGTGCACTTAGGTGATTTTGCGCACAACATTGGTCAATGGATTATATTGAATCACGCGATCGTGTACGATGAGAGAATAGGCTGTTATATTTACGAGTACGTTCTCCTTACATTCAAAGCCTTTACAGAAACACGCGTACAATTCGTACAGAATTTATTTTTATCAAAATTCAGATTCAAGTCATCGTACGGATAACATTCCGAATTCAGGTAGAAATTGATTAATTTGCAGTCATCGAATCGATGATTATTACTTATATCCTCAGCTATGACATTTTTTCGACCTGTTTGCACAACGAAAATGATGTAGCGCAGCTTCTCGAGCTGATTAGCCATCTTGATTGTCCACGAATGCTTGGTTATGCTCTGCAAGAGCAGAAACTCGTACAGATCCCATGAGCGAAAAGCCATGCTCAGATTTCGTTCGCTTTTCAAAGCGTAAAACATCGACAGCTTTATCTCGCTCAATAACATTTGCCACTGTACTTTGAATAATTCAAGGCTCTCCCGTCAAATAATTGTTATCATTGCGCGCTCGTATTAAAATCAATTCATGATGAGCGTTGATCACCATGCGTTTGTAATCTTTGCGAAATCTTAGTACGTAGAGCAGTACACAAAAATTAAAGTATCCGGCCGCAGTAATTTGCGCATCCCAGCCGGCATTTGGCAGAATTACGCTTCTGTCGGCACTGACACTGTTACATAGTTTTGAGCGTGCTAATTTCTGTTACGGTCAATCATCACACTGTTGAGTTCATATCGAATTTCATTGAATATGAACGCGACGCAATTATTTCCCAATGACATGAGCACTTTGGATCATTTTGTTCTTCGTCAGTTTTTTCCTTGACGTATAGAAAGCTTTCGTAGGCAGTGTGTAGATCCTGTTGTTGCTGTATTCACATGCACATCTAATCTCGCATCTGATCGTGTTGTAGTTTGCGCGGAGCATAATCAGGTATTCTCCACTTTCGCCATCATCGTCATCGGTGTCATTGTTATTATTACAACGCACTACGTCAACGTTTCAAGCGCGTGGCGGACGTTTTTTCAGAATCGCGCGTTTCCAAAATTCATTTATGTCTCGCACTTCATGCGAATTTCCCTCGAAAATTGTAATTTCCGCGTCGTCTTTGGCGAAATAAAATTTATTGTTCGATTCGTTTACGTTCAGTATTGTGTGATAAGTCTCAAAAATCGCCAGACCGAACTCGTAATCTCCGTCACTCAAATCTATGGCGAGAAAGTAGTTCGCTGGGGGAGGATGGTGCTCTTCCCGCTAAACGTAAGCATCAGCAACTTGATAGAAAAAGCGTTCGACTAATATTAAAATTTAACAGCACCTCGTCGAGTTTTTTAAATTCGCGCGTTCTACCGTTTGTAGAAACCGCAGACATATCTGTCCACAGAAACTCTAACTATACGTTTGATAGGACGTGTGATTATACTCTATCGTCGTAGCACCGTTCCCGAAATATCACATCTCCTTCCTTGAGCAGTCGAAGATTACCGAAACTGTCAAAGTACACGACGTGATTGTTTCTCTTCGCGTACGCTATCCTAGTGAGTATCAGATCCCGTCGCATCGTTTAGATTCATGATACTGCTTTCGTTTCGGTGCGCATCGCTTGTTGGTAACGCATAAAACACTTCTAAAGTACGCGCATACATCTCGCGAGCTCGTTCAATTGCATATTAGTAGTTGCGCCAGATGGCATTTTTATCGTCTTTTTGATGTTTTTTTTTTGCAGCTACGCATTTGTACGGACCAAGATAAAGTACGCGTCCATATTTGCGAGATACAGTCCGCGACTCTGTTTCATCGCGTGATTGTGACGTTGTAGCTCTTCGAGCTGACATCGCGCGGTTTTGCTGTCGTTTATTGCTTTCGCCATGCTGACAGCTCCGCTGATCAAGGACCCGAGCGCACCCAACATTGGCAGAAACGTACCTCGCCGTCAAAAATATCCGCTTTTTCGTCGCTTTTTTCCTCGTCGTCTTCTTCTACGATTTCATGCTCATGCCGATCTTGGTCTTGACTTTCATTACTTTCCAGATTCTCTCGCTCAGAGCTGACGACGACTAATACTTTATCGGCGAGTACCTTATCCGCTGCGTGTCTATCGGTGAGATCGTTGCTCCAAGAACGCAATGTCATGTTCTCAGCACACCGCGTCCAGTCGGATTTATGCCCGCGTCATCTCTGGCTAATCACTTTGTAAGCCGAGTGCCTGGACCGCAAAATTGGTAGTTTGGAATATGTAACTCGAAAAGAAGCGTTTATCACTCGATTCAGCAGATGCAACACCGACATTTGCTACAGTCCTTTACCTTCGGTGCGGGACCATCGATGTGCATCCGTTGCCACGGTTGATTGTAGCGCCGCTCGTCGACAATAGGTCTCGAATCTGCCTTCATGTGTTCCTGACTGGAAAGCTTATTCCAGACGTGTTCGATGTATTCGCCATACACGCGTAAAAGTATGACCTTCGGTATATTGCAATTGCTCGGCGCTTAAATTTCGAATATCGGAATGATGATACAGCGCGAGATATCCCTGGTAGAAATTTACCTTGGTGGCTACTGATCCAGTACCGCCCAAGGATTTTTGATACTGATTCAATATTGGCATACTGCAAGATTGACTAGGGCGCGATACTGACATTGTATCGAAAAGTAACTCGGCTGGGAATTAGCTATCGGTATTGGAATAGTATTGAGATCGGTATTGAGCCGGTACAGAAAGTCTGTACTGGCATGATACTGGCATTGTATCGAAAGATAACTCAGCTGGGAATTGGCATTCGGTACTGGAACAATACTGGTCGATACCTAAATTCTACTGGTACTAGCATTATTTTAAAAGATAATTAGGTAAGGAAACATGTAAGTCTATGTAATGTACAAATAAAAATTTTTATTTATTTAGATGAATTAGAATAAGAATAGTTTTAATATTGAAAAATGATAACATTCTTTTGTACATATTAGTAATTAATTTTTGGAATATACTTTTATGAAAACACTTTTAAAATGTATAACCAACTTATTAATTTCTTCTTTAACATTCTTTTTCATTTATGTCATATGATTTGTTTTGCTTAGTTACTTTTTATTCCTTTGTTTCCCATCATCGCAATCTCCTGCATTGGATAATCAACGAGCTATTGAAATCTTTTATTGAAATCTCGGTAAATTTTTGAAATGTAATTTCAAAATTTCTGTAATATAAAATATAAAATTAGTTAAATTACGCATACAAAAATTAATTAATGATAATTAATGATAAATTATTATATTTTAATTAATTAATTAATGATAAATTATTATAATTAAAGTACAAATTTTCGATGCATACAACAATTATTTGCCTTTTTAAGATATTATATGTTTTTGTCTTTGAAAAATTTTCTTTTCTCTGTCCTTTTGTAACTTGGCCAAATCCGCTAAATTGGATTTGGACATTTTTTGATATTATTATAGACAGAATTGCATTGACGACTGTTTTGAAATCTGGCAACAAGTTAGAATTGAGCAGCATAAATTATTTCTGAAAAATTAATGAATGTGAAATGAATACTCGCAAAAATGATCAACATTATCAGAAAACAATCGCGCGCTAAAGTAACTGAAAATTACAGATATGAATTTCATCTAAAGATAGCACAGTTCGTTAAAAACGAGTAATTTATTTTTATGTAAGTCGAAGGAGGGTCGCACAATTCAATAACAGAACTGAACAATCTTTGCATTTCTAACATTTTGAAAATTAATTAATTAAAATAATATAAAATTAGAGAAACTATTGAGAGTACAAATTAGTTCGGTCCGTTCAAAAATGTTCAAATTTATTTCAAAACAAAATGAATGAACAGATCAATTAAAGTATTGTCCATCACTGCCTACTACTTTTTCCCATCTCTCAGGCAATTTTCGAATTCCATCTCGAAAAGATGACTCGTCTTTGGAGGCGATCCAATTTTGGAGCCAATTTTCGATTTCTGCGAAAGAAGTGAATCGGTGACTTGCTGCAGCCTTCGGAACAACCAGTAATCAGAAGGAGTAATGTCCGGAGAATACGGCGGATGCGGTAAAACATCCCATTTGAGCGTTTCCAAATATTTTTTTACGACTTTAGCGACATGAGGCCGAACGTTGTCATGAAGAAGAATAACTTTATCATGTCTTTGCTCGTATTCCGGCCGTTTTTCTCGCAATGCTCGGCTCAAACGAATCAATTGTAGCCGATACCGATCGTCCGTAATGAAATCGCCAGGTTCAACAGTTCATAAACAAAATCCTTTTGGTCCCATCAGATACAGAGCATGATCTTCGGCCATAGTGTTGATGTTGAGATCGATGGCAACGATTGACGCTTAGCGTATTTTTTCTTCTTGGGATTGTCATAGAATATCCACTTTTCATCTCCAGTCACAATCCGATGCAAAAAGCCTTTTCTCTGTTGTCTTTGAATCAGCTGTTCGCAAGTGAAAAATCGCCTTTCAACGTCTCTCGGTTTCAGTTGAATAATTCACCCAATTTCCTTGTTTTTGAATCATTCTCATAGCTCTCAATTGTACAGAAACGGCTTGAAACGGTTGAGTTATCCCCAATGATTCTGCAAGCTTCTCTTGCGTTTGACTCTGATCTTCTTCGAGTAATACCTCTAATTCTTTGTCTTCGAATTTTTTTGGTTGTCCAGAGTGAGGTTTATCTTCAACGCTGAAATCTCCATCCTTGAAACGTCGAAACCATTCCCTACATGATTTATCAGTTGGAGCAGTGTCATCATAAACTTCGACAAGCATTCGATGGGCTTCAGCCGCACTTTTCTTCCAATTAAAGCAGAAAATCAAAACTTCCCGCAAATGCTGCTTGATTAACACAAAATTCGACATTTCAAACACAGTAAAAATCAAGGTTTTTGTATGAAACTCAAAGCGATAAACTGAATATTATTAGCAGTTTAACTTCTCTGAAATCGCCAAAATTAACTATCACTATGAACCATTCACAACAGCCGGAGTCATCTTTAGGGAAACGGACCGAATTAACTTGTACTCCCAATAGTTTAAAAAGTTTATTAATAAAAAAAACCATTATCGAAATGGTTCAATTAAATTGAATCAGAATTTTTAAATTTTTGGTTAAACTAAATACAGATTTACTGAACTTTTCTATTATTCAATCAAAATTTCCTACACAAATCATATATTAGCTCAATCAACAATTTTACTTAAAATAAGCTTTTATAGTGCAGTTAGAAATTATAATTAAATAACCTAAAAAGAATTAAATAAATAATTATTAAATTATTCCATTTTTTTTGCCTTTGATTTTTTATTTTATCAATAATTTTTAAATATTCATTTGATATACATTTATACAACTAAAAAACATTCTAGAAAAGATTGTAGCAAAATGAAATAGTAAATTTAACCATAAACGGAGAAGAAAGTAATTAAGTTATATTAGATAAAAATAAATTTGAATAACGTTAAGCCGAATTTTATTAAATTATAAGAAGAGAAATGTCTTCAAATTAGAAAAAAATATTTAATTCATAATAAAATTACGTGAAGATCAATTTTAAAAACAAAACGAATTCTAAAAACTTCAGAATAAATATTGTGATTATATGTACTTAATGCTATAGACATATCATTAATTTCATTTAACTGTTTTTCAAAATACTGAAAATTTTCTAATGTCGTTGAAGGGAGGTAAAATCTCATTCTGTTTTAAAGTTTCGCCAATTTCGGGTTCATTTGCTGCTTTCATTATTTTCAATTCGTTAATTCTTTTATTAAAATCGTAGAGTATACTTCTCTTTACACTTCTTTATATTTCTCTTTACACTTTCAAGTTTTGTCTCAAAATCCTTACTCATCTTTTCAAATTTAATTGAAACATAATTATAAAATTAAGCATTAAAGAAGAAAAAATCACAAGATTTTATGTGAAAATTTGTTTTAAAACAAACGTTCTACTTTTAGACAAGATGAATACCTTCTCTGCAGTCCCATACTTATTTGTTGGTCATCTTGCATTTTTCTCAAACTTTTTCTGTTCGAAGTAAGGTCTTTATCATTATTTCTTTCAGAAACAAAGGAAGTCACTGAAATACGTTAAACGTATCACTAAAATTATAGTTATATATTTCTGTATAGTTATATATTTCTGAAATTGAAGGCAATTGGATTTTTATTTTATTTCTATTAAAATTTTAATATTTTAAATTAAATTAAATTAAATAATCATTTTAAAGTGATTAATTTTAAATATTTAAATTTACATTATTAGTGATTTTAAAGGGGAATAAAGGTGAGTTATTTCTTTACTATACCATAATCACTTTCAGATCCTGATTCTTCTCCTAATTTATTTTTTTAATTGAGTTTTTATTGCTGAATTTTCAGGAGACTCAGAACTTTGAGTTCGACATTTTGGCAAGTGTAGTTTCTTTGTTAATGACTTTAATAAAAAATATTATCAACATTTTTTAAAGTTTTATTTCTGATATCAAAAATACTATTAAATTTTATTATTTACCTTGCACTTCTCTCAAGTTTAATTAAAAGACAAGAATAACTTTCAAAACTTCCCTAGCTTCATTTTCTCGCAGTATTAATACTGGCATTTCGAACTGGTCAGCATTATTTTTCTTCTTGCCATTTTTTTCGTCCGAAAAAGTTCGTCCGAACTTTCAATTTGACTATTACTTTCAACATTTACTGCTACATAAGATACGGCCAATCTTCTAAGACTTTGAGCATGTAATAATAAAATAATTTAAAGAAAATCAAGATTTCTTTAATAGTAATAGACATAGCAATATGTACCTGATTTGAAAACTTTAAAATCTTATTACTTACGGACTTTCTTTAAAATCTTCACTTTAAATTGTTTCCAATTTTCTCGATTCGGTTCTCTATTTTTTGCATCCATTTTTCGACATGTCTATACTGTGTTTGATCTGGATAATAGCATAATCACTTTTTCTTGGCTAACCAAGAGCATGTAACAAGTTCTTTTTTTTTCTTTATTTCCTTCCACGAAAACTATTACTATTGTATATGCGTAATGTCTTTTTTCAAATGACTCTTGCGTATCATCCATGCAATCCAGTTAATAATAGAACTATACAAAAAAACAAAATTGTGAAATTTTATTGGATAATGAGGTAAAATGTAAAGAATTTTAATAATAATTTTGTTAAAAAATAAACACACACAAATTTTCAAAAATTAAGTAACTTTTAATTTTAATTCCAATATAACTTTTTTAGATGCAAGGTAATTTTTAGATGCAAGGTAATAATAGTTACATTTAAGAATGAAGCAAAGTAATGGCAATTTTGCTTCTTACCGGCAATGAGTAGAACACATTTTTTTTTAATTTTATTAATATCGAAATTTTGAATTGTTTTTGACTCTGAACCTAATTGTAAACACCTATTTCTTTAGAACTGCAAGAATATTCAAATAGATTTGTTAATTTAGATATTCCAAAACCAGTAAGAGAAACAGATGAGAGCAAGATATGTTTACAAGATATGTCTGATATGAGAATTATTCTTTCATTTTCTAATTGTGCAAAGTTGTTTGAATTAGATGAGTCAATTACCATATCCTTGTACACGATTCATTTCACATTGCCTTTATTATTATGTCTATAGTGAGAAGCACTCTTATGCAGCTCCACGATTAGATTGTTTTTTACTTATACGTTTGCTCAGCAGATGATTCAATTGTGGTAAATCTGCAATTAGAAGGTATAAATGTAGTTCTGCTACACGCCTTAATTGATGCAATAGCTTTTTTCGCCTTCTTATTGTGTTTTTGATCCAAGGCAGTTCAAAAATAAAAACAGAAGATATCTCCACGTTCGTGTATTCGACATCATCAGTAAGATGTATGAGATTATGAACATTAATATTCTGAGAATCTTCATCATAAAGTTGGAAATAAATAAACAAATTTCCTTAATAAAAATCTTGCGATTTCTGTATATCGAACTACCAATTCAGAACTGCAAAGAATGCGACAAACAACAAAAAAGAGCATAAAATGCTCATATACGTCTTTTAACTTTGCGAAGACATCCAATACTAGAATAATGCAAACAAAATCTGTATTGAGCTTTCCAATTATTCAAGTTATCCAGTCGTACTCCTTTCTTTGAAATTCACCGGAAATTTGCCAGTTTTAGAAGAGTGTTACATAAATATTTACATTGATTTGTGCTGATTTTTGTTTCACGATTACTTCCAAAAAGCCATGCTTCCAATAATAATTTCATACCAGTATACTTCAGTATACTCCAGTATACATTAAATGCATTGAGTCAAGGAAAAAGTCTGTTATTATCGATCGAAGATATCGAGATATTTACAATAGGTGACCCCCCCCCCCTTGTGATTCTTTCTGATATTGTTTTTGAAAAAAGTCTCTTTATTCTTAATGTTTATATTTGCGTATACTCTCTTTTTATTTCGGGGATTTTTAATTGAAGTTCTCTTTATCTCGCACCGTTCACAGGCATAGAAGCCTCCGTGTCCTTTACAACATTTCAAAAAAGTACAAGCAGAAGTGTCGCAGACAAAATCGAAAATTTCTACAGTGAAGTGAACTTCTTCAATATTGATACCGTTTTTTAGAAGTTCTTTTATTTCCATAATACATTCCTTTAAAAATTTGTTCACGGAGTTTGGCTTCGATTTTTTGCAAAGCAGCAATCACGAACGGAGTCGATTCATAGTCCGGATCAAATACGAGCATCAAAATAGGCCATAATTGTTGATCTGAATAGTTAAAAATTAGCATGCCATCAATATTTATCAATAATTTTATTATAGTTTTGTTATATACTGTCAGTGAAATAATTCGCTTTCCGCGATACCAAAATAAATGTAATCCATATCATATTCCTTATCACGGTGACTCTTTGCCTTCATTCGTTCGATTTTCTTTTCTTTATAGTTAGCTTTTTAATAAAGTTGCTGCACTTTTTGGAAACTCTATGTGATCATCCTCTCTTAAAATTTCCAATAATTCTGTAGTGAAGTTTTTGTTACATGCGATATATGGCGCACAATTTGTAGGACTTTTTCTTGATAGATCCGAATCAAGATTACAAATTGAAGGCTTATGAGTTAGAATAGACGATGAAGATTTTTCAGTGATTGCAGCGTTGAAAGATACAAAAGTTTTGAAGAGTTATGATCAATATGTAAAATATCAAAACTTGGAGAATTAGGTACGTCATTCTTCGGAGTTCTATGTTTCTATTATTATGTGCCATTGAACTCAATGACTCTGTTGAGTTAATCTTCGGTTAATTAATTTTCTACTTCTAAATCATTTAACTGTTGCTTCGTTAGAAACAAATGCTTCTTCTTTCGATAATACAAATTCGACATTTTTCTCAAAATTTCTGTATTTTTAATTAATGATGATTTTGCAAAGAACTTAGAACGCATTATCAATGATTTCATTAATGCATGGATATTAATTTTATGTTTCATATTAAAATTATATAAATGACATGGAAACAATATTTTTGAAGCTATCAAAATTTTTAGGAAAATTTTTCAGATTGTTTACCCAGCAATTGCAAACGACGCATGGGACGCATTTATTATCATATACATGTACAGTCTTCTTTTGTCTCTACTGAAAAAAATGACGTTAGCCTAGCAATGCACGCATCACATCTAATCGCAGTCTTTCAAAGAAGCGAGTAATTTTTTAAGTCTGAATCTAAAATAAAACGAAGATTAGATTTCAACTTGCGACAAAATATCAGAATAAGATAGATTATATCTATATTTAATTGAATGCAACTCTTCTTTGATAGAACAGCAACACAACATGTGTAGAAATCAAAAACTACTTGCGAATATTAAATAAAAACCATTTTTGTCAAATTGTGCCTTCTGATCAACAACAAAAAAATTCGCTAAAGATCTATAATATATAATATGCTTACTTGTGGATGCTTACTACTCTGGCCACTTACTGTCTGCCGAATCACGAAAATGAAGCGTAAAGAAGGCTGGAGCCGCACGAAATAAATGACAATCGGCATAGTAATACACGAGCGTTGCGCGCGAAATAGGGAAGGCCATATAATAGAAAAATATCCTACTCGAAATATAATCTTTTTAAAATCGTTGTCGTAAAGTACTTAACATTACTTTCAAAGTGAGTTATTGCGTAATGATGGAGGACATGAAATTGTAATTAAACATATTTGACTTATTTTATAAGCGCGAATTTAACAGACACTACTATAATCAGAAATAAAAACAGCATTTTTTATTAAACTTAGTATATAATATACATAATATTTATTATTATAAGAAATTCAAAAATAATATTTAATATTTTTTCATATTAATCAATATTTAATATTATTCAATTTCAATAAAAAATAAAGACAGTTCGAATATATAGAATTCGTATTTCAATTCATAAATTATAATTCATTTTATTATAATATAAATTTTACTTCTTAATTTTGGAATCTGAAGAGAAAAGTAATTTAAGAAAATAAATATACAACAGTAAAAGAAAACATTTTATAATCTTCTAAATAAATTAATTAATTTTCCGTCAAATTTTTTGGACAATGTTTTTGAATATATTGATATTTTTATAAACTTAAAAATGATCCTATGAAATGATTAAAAAAATTTCTTTAATATTAGGTGTACAACTTTGCTTTCGCCGTTTTTTTTCCGAAATTCGAGGCTTTATTGTAAAAAACTGGTTATACATTTATGATTCAAAGTATTGTCCATCGCT